>NC_090261.1:46720922-46843422 GCF_037325665.1 Littorina saxatilis
TCTGAGCGTGTTTTTAATCCAAACATATCATATCTATATGTTTTTGGAATCAGGAACCGACAAGGAATAAGATGAAAGTGTTTTTAAATTGATTTCGAAAATTTAATTTTGATAATAATTTTTATATATTTAATTTTCAGAGCTTGTTGTTAATCGAAATATAACATATTTATATGTTTTTGGAATCAGCAAATGATGGAGAATAAGATGAACGTAAATTTGAATCGTTTTATATAAAAACATTTTGTTTTACAATTTTCCGATTTTTAATGACCAAAGTCATTAATTAATTTTTAAGCCACCAAGCTGAAATGCAATACCGAAGTCCGGGCTTCGTCGAAGATTACTTGACCAAAATTTCAACCAATTTGGTTGAAAAATGAGAGCGTGACAGTGCCGCCTCAACTTTCACGAAAAGCCGGATATGACGTCATCAAAGACATTTATCAAAAAAAATGAAAAAAAACGTTCGGGGATATCAATCCCAGGAACTCTCATGTAAAATTTCATAAAGATCGGTCCAGTAGTTTGGTCTGAATCGCTCTACACACACACACAGACAGACAGACACACACACACACACACACACACACACACACACACACACACACACACACACACACACACACATACACCACGACCCTCGTCTCGATTCCCCCCTCTACGTTAAAATATTTAGTCAAAACTTGACTAAATATAAAAAGGGGCGTGGGAACAGCTCAATCGGTAGCGGCGCTGGCTTTGTACCCATTTTGTCACTAACGAGGGATTTGTGTCCCACAATCAGTTTTTTGCAGACTCTCATCGGTGTCCGAATACCCACGTGTGCACGATTGGGCACGATAAAGATCCCAATCTCACAGCGAAAATATCAGAGCTTGGAAAGTATGAACATACAATGATACACCATTTTGGACACCGCAGCCATGATCTGTGATCTAGATTATGGCTCCGGTGTCCAAAATGGAACACACGCATGCAGAAAACCAATAAAGCAATCCGAATAAACACATTCCAGAAATAATTATGTTAGGTTTGCACGGGTTGTGAAAGAGTGAATACTCCTGCTTTATTGAGGCAAACTTTCCCACGTGACATTATAGGCCAGTCACTAGCGATGGGTGTCTCCACACGTGCTCCCTGTCCATGTGTGGAGACACATCCCTCGCTAGTGTGTGGGAAAGTGTGTCTCAAACAAAATTAGTATATTCACTCTTTCACAACGAATACAAACCCGACACAGTAATTTCCTAACATCGTCTATTAATTAATTTCCATGAGGGTTTACCTAACAGGACTTTTTTGTTTTAAACTTTTTTTAAACTTTACCTTACCATAATTCTTAAGCCTGCAGATATTTTAGTGTTCGGCTGAAAATTATTGCACATTATTGTTGTCCGATTGTAATGATTGGGCAAAAAAAAAAAAATAGGTGTGGTTACGGTAACATAGCCCCAAAAAATAGGGTAGGAAGGTAGGCTATCACTTTTTTTTTTAACTTTTTTTTCTAATGTGTACAAATTAAACATACTTGACAGGGAAATAAGTGTGCGACGCGAGCGCTTTCGCTTTCATTGCGTTTTCTGCACTCCTTTACTTGGGGTTTTTTGGTATTTTTTTGACATATGTAATAAAAAGTTATAGGGTCGGCCCAAAAAAATAGGGCAGGTCGGGTTACCGTAACCACACCTATTTTTTTTAGGCCTTGGTCCTAGCGTGCGTGTAGGACCTTAGACTGCCGAGGCTGTGGCATCTAAGGCTCTTCACAACCAAACCGCCTCAAGACAAACCACCAGACGGCAAGGCACTTGTCCCTGGTACTGTGACACCACAACTCCATTCAAAGTAAAACGAGACCCACAACGGCAGCGCTGACTGCCAGCACTGACACATAATGATTCAGCTGGATCTCCAAGCTAACTCCATGACGCTACTTGAAACCACCTCCGGCTTGGGTGCCTCGTTGGCCGGGAGCTAGAGCGCGACAACCATCCCTCCCCTGTGGTGGCCCTTTTCATTTTTGTCCTTTCTTTTTTCTTTCTTTTGTTTTTCCCCATCTAAAGTCGGGATCAAACCCGGGAACATGCCCCTAATGGTTTTACCCTGAGGGCGTTAGACATCACTTATCATCATGGTTACCGGCACGGTGGCCTAGTGGTAAGGCGTCCGCCCCGTGATCGGGAGGTCGTGGGTTTGAACCCCGGCCGGGTCATACCTAAGACTTTAAAATTGGCAATCTAGTGACTGCTCCGCCTGGCGTCTCTAGCATTATGGGGTTAGTGCTAGGACTGGTTGGTCCGGTGTCAGAATAATGTGACTGGGTGAGACATGAAGCCTGTGCTGCGACTTCTGTCTTGTGTGTGGCGCACGTTATATGTCAAAGCAGCACCGCCCTGATATGGCCCTTCGTGGTCGGCTGGGCGTTAAGCAAACAAACAAAAACAAATCATCATGGTTGGTCCTTTTTCTGTTGTAGCCGATAACAATAAATACGTCAATTCAACGACGTGCCAGGGCAGATGTGCGTTGTTCGTTCACCCGTCCCTGAAGCCGAAGTGCCAGTGTGATGGACTGTGTGGTATCAACCCCGTTAAAATGGACTGTTGCAAGGACTACGAGAAAATATGCACGAAAGAGAGTAAGTTTTGTTGTTGTTGTGTTTTTGTTTGTTTGCGTACAGCTTCTGATTCTTAGATATACCTTTGTGTTCACATCAAGGGCTGTTGCCAGGACTACGAGGAAGTGTGCCTGAAAGAGAGTAAGCTTTTGCGGATTTTTTTCTTGTTTTTTGTTTTGCGTAAAGCTTCTGATTCTTAAATATACCTTTGTGTTTACAATGAGAACTGTTGTCAGGACTACAGAAATATGCCTGAAAGAGAGAAAGTTAGTTGTGATGTTTTTTTGTTTTTGTGTTGCGGACAGCTTCTGATTCTTAAAAATACCTTTGTGTTTACACCAAGGGCTGTTGTCAGGACTACGTGGAAATATACCTGAAAGAGAGAAAGTTGGTTTTTGTTGTTGCCTACAGCTTCTGCTTCTTAGATATATACCTTTGTGTTTACAACGGCGACTGTTGCAAGATCTACGTGGAAATATGCCTGCAAGAAAGTTAGTTTTTGGCTCACGTAAGTGTAGCCTATGCGATGGTAAACTTTGTCTGTCTGTGCGTGCGTGCGTGCGTATGTATGTATGTATGTGTGTATGTCTGTGGTAGAAACTTTAACATTTTTGGCTAAACACCGAAATACTCATTTCACGTGGTTAATTTTCAAGCACCATCTTCAAATTATTGAAGCAATGATCAACATTGTGTCGGCATGTGTGTAGTTAAAGCGTGTATCCAAAGAAAACGGGTGGTGGGGGGTTTTGAAGGGGTACAAGCAGTTGACTGATTTGTGTCGTGTTTGGCATGTAGACGGCAGGTCAGGTGTCAAGATCAGGTCAGGGGTCGCGCGAAGGATTGTGGTCCAGTTCTCACCTCGCCGATTCGCCGGGGAAGACGATTTCATGTTGTTCGGTTTCTAAGCTCCAGAAAAGTAAATAAAGAAGATACCAAAGGGAGATTTCCTACAATTTGATCTGCACAGCGTGTTTCCAATGTCCACGCGAGGAAGAGCTGTCGAAAGCGCGGCAGTCAGTGTCGATCTTGCAGCCGTATCCCGGTAAGTTCAGAGACAGATCTAGTGTCTCCCACTCTGATAACGTGTCACCTACTGTTAATCCGTTTTGTTTTAATTTCTTTTTATTTCAGCAGACACGGATGTCAAACACAGTGCTAGGCAGTCACCTCTAGTGAAATGAGTTGATCTAAAGTGCCTGTAATGTTTGGATGTCTTTGCTCGTGGTTCGATTTATGTGAATTTCAAGACTTGCAGTAGAGTCTCAAGTTAAGTTTACTCTGCCCGAAAAAAACTGTCCACCATTTACTTGAACATGCAGATATAAGGAAACGGAATGAATCTGTTCTCAAAGTCAAAATGATCACGATTTTTTCCTCAGATTCAAAACATGCACTGTCATGGTTTTGTCTGTACAATGTAGTAAGTCTTAAGTACTTTGCAACAACTTCCTTGAACGTGAAAGACAGTGTTTGAATGCTAGATCTGTATCGCGTTTCATTCCAGACTCGATCCTCTCTTTGATTGTAGATCTACTGTTTGCTGTTTACGCACTATCATATGATTCGCTATGTAACGTTTGGTAAGCTTACCTTGCCACAGCTTTCTTGTCTTTGTTGGCATTTCTGGCTGTGTTGACCGTCAGAATTATTTTAAGAACCAGGCTGCTGCAGTCGACATGTTTCGCATATTGTAGGGTTACCATGCTGCATAGGTAAAGTGGCTTGTATAACCTGACTATTCTGTTTCAAAACACTGTTTATATTTGTGTAGGTTGTAGTCATCATAACTAATCGCATTTTGCCATTTGTTTCAGAAAGGAGGTAAACCTACAACAAGATCGACGCTATGTCAGATATATGCCTCAGCCACATGAAGACTTCCGAATTTAGATCTACTCGGCATGGTGACAAGTCTTGATGAAAAGTATAGGACTGAGGACAGCAGTGGAAAAAGTGCCCACATGGCAGGTACCTAACCTATTACCCTAGTCATTTTATCTGTTTGCCTTCTTTTGAAAATTATACATGGAGTTGATATGATGCGTTAGTTTTAACTGTGTGTGTGTGTGTGCGTGTGTGTGTGTGTGTGTGTGTGTGTGTGTGTGTTACGGAGTGAGTGAGTTTGTGTTATGTTACTGTTTGTTGATTTCTTACGGGAGCCTTGAAGGCTTCGCCTCTTGTTTGTTGTGTTTTTGTTTGTTTGCGTACAGCTTCTGATTCTTATATATACCTTTGTGTTCACACCAACGGCTGTTGCTAGGACTACGAGGAAATGTGCCAGAAAGAGAGTGTTAGGAAACGCTACCGTTGCTGAGCTTTGGTTCAGTTTTGTGTGTTGCGTGTAGTTGACTTATTTGTACTTTGTGGGAAAGTACCGATATTATATTTTGTAAACACAATATTTATGCTTGGACGAGAATGCAGGTGAACTTTCTAGTCCTGTCAAAACAAGTTGTTTACCATGCTGTTTTAGTCGTGAGTTCGTGGCGTTCGTTCGGATTAAGTGTGTCGGCGCTTTTGATGTACGTCAGAGAGAATGTCGCTAGTTTAGTCCATGCACGGCTCGTATAATGTAGTTGTATCGTGTTCGGTCTGGAATGTTCTCGAGATTGAGTATTTACTATATATGCCAGCGCGATTTGAATGTTAAAAAAAGCTTCTATTTGAGTTCTGCTACGATGTGCAGTTGTATGTATGGAATGCTAAATAAATCCTCGAACTCAATTTGACGAGTTGTTTTCTGTTGCTGCGAAGACGGGCGACGTAGAATAAAAGAACACAACTATACGACGTTTGAGAACTTGTGGCAATCTCAAGTGTCGTGTAACAGAGAGTAAGCTTTTGTGGATATTTTTTCTTTGCACACGCCTTCTGATTCTGAAAAATACCTTAGTATTTACAACGAATTGTGGCTCAAAGAGAGTAAGTTTGTTTTGTTTTGTATTGTTTTATTTTGCGTAGGGGAAGGGCTCCTAATATGGACCACTTTTTGTTTCATGCTAATAACTAGCTTGTTTTCTTGCGAAGAAGTTTCATTTTGTGTTTGGTAGTCCTCTCTTAGGTTAACGATGAGGCCTAATCAGAGTGAAATAGGTTTGATAGATATTCAACAAAAATTAAATACAGACAAAAATCACAAATGGTCCATATTAGGAGCCTGGGCGCCTAATATGGACCAGTGAAGTGGCCTTCACGAATCACTGTAAAAAGCCCCCTATACTTCAAAATAACAGGATACAACTGTACAAGCCAGACTAATTAAAATAGGCTTTAGATTTATCTGTTTCGGGATGATGAGAGCATTATTTGAAGCACACCAGGAAACTAAAGAAGCTTATCAAAAACAGAGTGAAAATAAGTGAAATTATCAACTTCCACGAAAAGAATACTTTTTGTTATATTTTTTTTAAATCTCGAGGGCTACTTTTAGTTTATTTCCAGCAAGCTTTTTACTGAATTAATAAAAATAGCCTTTAGCTTTTATCTTCTTCGATTTGTTGAAGGTGGTCCATATTAGAGGACTCGCACATACTTTGAAATGTTGCTATTATTTTTTGTTTGCAGCAGAAACTCGGGGTGAACACTGCTAAAATGTGACAAATACGGGCTTAGCTGTCATATGTAGCAATTTTTGTGTGATAAAAGCTTTGGTTGTGGACAGAAACGAGTCCTTTTTGGGCGGCAAATTTAGAGTGAACGCTGCCAAAAGTGAAAAAAGAGAAAAAGCCTAACGGTTTTGAGACTTGTGTTTCTGCAACTCTTTTGACATGTGCAAGTCATCCTGAGAGGGTAAATACAGCGATTAAAACTTTTTTGAGCGCTCTAGCGCCGTTAGTTTGTCAGAACAGGAGGTGGTCCATATTAGGAGCCGGTCCATATTAGGAGCCCTTCCCCTACATCTTCTGATTCTTAGATATACCTTTGTGTTTACAACGAGAATTGTTGTCAAGACTACGAGGAAAATATACCTGAAAGAGAGCAAGTTGTGTTCTTTAAAAATTAAATTGTGTTTGTACAGCTTCTCATTCTTAGATATACCTTTGTGTTTACACCTAGAGCTGTTGCCAGGACTATGAGGAAATGTGCCTGAAAAAGAGTAAGCTTTTGTGGGGGGTTATCTTTGCACACGCGGTCTGATTCTGAAAAATACCTTTGTATTTAAAACGAGGACTGTTGCTAGGACCACCGGGAAATATGCCTGACAGAAAATGAGTTTTTTTTCTTTCTTTGCACATGCCTTCTAATTAAAGGTAGATACCTCTGTATCTACAAAAATGACTGTTGCTAGGACTACGAGATAATATGTCTGAAAGAGGGGTGGTGTTTTCCACACGTTCTGATGCTCTCGTAAGCGACCACCTGCTCACAACGACCAATCCCAAGGATCCCAGACGAGTTTTTCTTCTATATAATTCGCCTTGCCATAGCGACCACCTGTCTGTAAGGACCACTTTTAGACGGTCCCTAGGGTGATCGTTGTAGACAGGTTTGACTGTACCTTTTTTTTTCTTGTAAACCATTCTTAAATCTACACGTATCTGTCCAGGCCTTTACATAAAATAGGAGCCTCCTTCCACTTTGAGACATACCTAAAGTCTAAATCCTGACTGCTTGCTGGGCATAGCAGGTGTCGCACACACACATGCATCACACACGTGCGCAGCCAGTCAACCACCGACTCAATAAGAATCTTGCACAATAAAGTTCCACAAACACAAATTGTAGTAGGCCTATAAGAGGAAATATTATTGTTCACTTATAAACATATTTATCACACACACACACACACACACACACACACACACACACACACACACACACACACACAGACACACACACACACACACACTTCTAAGTTAATGACCTGCTGGAGTAAATGGCTTATTTATCGAGCTAGGTAATAAGGGTAATACTCAAATAATCAACTGAGTCCAGCCGTAGATAGAAATCCCGACGATGTAGACGTAGACGATAGAATGACGATAGAGTGACCCTCGCGCCCCCTAATTGGCGTAGAGGCGCGTCCCCCGGGTGGTGGATGGGGGAGCCTTCTCTACTAACTTCTGAGAGAAGGTCGCATCACTCTCGATGCCGTGAACCTAATTAGGATCTTTTTCTTGTTTCTTTATTTCTGCCTCCCCAAAGTCCTTTTACTTTCCTTTTCTCACCCATAAAATTCTTCACTTATTACCCTTGTTAAGTGGTTCTTGTATAGAATATAGTCAATGTTTGTAAAGATTTTAGTCAAGCAGTATGTAAGAAATGTTTAGTCCTTAGTGCTGGAAACTTGCATTCTCCCAGTAAGGTAATATATTGTACTACGTTGCAAGCCCCTGGAGCAATTTTTTGATTAGTGCTTTTGTGAACAAGAAACACTTGACAAGTGGCTCTATCCCATCTCCCCCCTTTCCCCTATCCCATCTCCCCCCTTTCCCTCGTCGCGATATAACCTTCGTGGTTGAAAACGACGTTAAACACCAAATAAAGAAAGAAAGATAGAATGACGACAGTTAAAGGTGAAGCAGAAGACTGCTTATGAAGATGTAGATATAGGTGAAATGTCATCTTCCGGTTAAAGTTGACACCAGAACTTGGTTGTTTCAGTCTTCAGGTTAACGACAGGCGACCTGGAATAGGCGTAGAGTTAGTTTCATAGTCAATATCACGCTACCCTTTACCCTTTACCCAGCCCGTCTAATGCCAATAACTCCAAAGCAGGATTATATGGACAATGGCACCGGCACGGTTGGCCTAGTGGTAAGGCGTCCGCCCCGTGATCGGGAGGTCGTGGGTTCGAACCCCGGCCGGGTCATACCTAAGACTTTAAAATTGGCAATCTAGTGGCTGCTCCGCCTGGCGTCTGGCATTATGGGGTTAGTGCTAGGACTGGTTGGTCCGGTGTCAGAATAATGTGACTGGGTGAGACATGAAGCCTGTGCTGCGACTTCTGTCTTGTGTGTGGCGCACGTTATAATTATGTCAAAGCAGCACCGCCCTGATATGGCCCTTCGTGGTCGGCTGGGCGTTAAGCAAACAAACAAACAAACAAATGGACAATGGCAATACTGATTCACACACTCATATACCCAAATCACTCATACTGGTAACCATTTAAACATTCAAATTAATGTTTAAACTAGCAACTAGTCTTAATATAAAAACACGATTTAACAATATTTCTTAAATATAATCATAACTATCATAGGCAAAGTACAACAAGTATACAATAGTAGAAACCCATTATACTGCACTTGCAGACAAGCAAACAAACAAACGGCCGGTCGACTCGGACGTATGCATATACCAAAGTAACAAACTACATGTCCCTAAAGTTATTTCCTATAACTCCGATACATATATTACAAATTAAGTAGATATATGTATCGGAGTTATAGGAAATAACTTTAGGGACATGTAGTTTGTTACTTTGGTATATGCATACGTCCGAGTCGACCGGCCGTTTGTTTGATTGATTTGGGTATATGAGTGTGTGAATCAGTATTGCCATTGTCCATTTGTTTGTTTGTTTGTTTGCACATTACAAATTAAGTAGATGTGCAACGCCAAGGCACTGCATACCCCAGCGAAAGACAAACCTCTCTCTCTCTCTCTCTCTCTCTCTCTCTCTCTCTCTCTCTCTCTCTCTCTCTCTCTCTCTCTCTCTCTCAAACACACACACACACGAACACACACACACACACACATACCTCAAGTTACACACGTACAAAAATACACACTCACTCACACGCACTCACTCACTCTCTCACACACACTTCATACACACAAAACACACCCCCATACGCACATATAGACAGACGGACATACACACCTTTACAAACAAACACACATACACACACACACATACACTTACGCACACGCACAAACACACTCCCACCCACCCACTCTCTCTCTTATACAAACAGACACTCACACACACACACACACACACACACACACACAGACTCACACAAATCTCATACACACAAAACACACACTTATACGCACACGGTTGGCCTAGTGGTAAGGCGTCCGCCCCGTGATCGGGAGGTCGTGGGTTAGAACCCAGGCCGGGTCATACCTAAGACTTTAAAATTGGCAATCTAGTGGCTGCTCCGCCTGGCGTCTGGCATTATGGGGTTAGTGCATTCTAGGACTGGTTGGTCCGGTGTCAGAATAATGGTACTGGGTGAGACATGAAACCTGTGACTTCTGCCTTGTGTGTGGCGCACGTTATATCTCAAAGCAGCACCGCCCTGATAATTATGGCCCTTCGTGGTCGGCTGGGCGTTAAGGCAAACAAACGAACAAATACGCACATAGACAGACGGACACACACACCTTTACAAACAAACACATATACACACTCATACACACAAATTCATGCACACACACATTCACACAGACACACACACTCTTTCTCCCTCTCTCTCAGTCTTTCTCACACACACACACACACACACACGAGTACAGACTCATGCACGCGCACACACACACACACACACACACACACTAACACATGTGCACAAAATGAACACACACACACACACACACACACCGCGCGAGAGAAAAAAGACTACAGGGAGGCATGACGTCATGATGCATTAATTGACGTCAAAAACTTTTGACCGTGACGTAATCTTCTCACGCGAGCTTTATCCATAGTCTTGAACAACCACACAGAAATAGACTTGGAAAGTACAGAATTTCTACCCGTCCAAAGCGGCCTTGGGTGGCGTTTGCTCAAAAAATGGGGGCGCCAATTTTACCCACCGTATTTTTGTTAGTATGGTCCCAATTTTTGGTGAACTTCCATCTCCAACTGTAGCCCATAATCGGGCACAACGAATCCTTCTTTGTCATGTATTATCGGTGTGAACATTTCTCAAGTCGATTACAGTATGGCGTTCGTGGGATACCTCCAGCTTCGCTGGGATAAAGACTCACCGCATCTCGCCCATACAACATGCGCTTGTGACAGCAGGCATTCTTTTTTCTTCTACTTTTTGCTCCTTTTTTGGGCTGAATTGATTTTGTAACCTGCAAAATACATTAGCCAAGCAATTTCCACTCAGCACAAAAAGCGGTCCGGATGATGTTGATATTTGGTTTGTATTCTAGTAGAGGAGATTTTTTATCCCATGGAACTGAACTGAAGTGATTCAACCTATTTGTGTGTGTGTGTGTGTGTGTGTGTGTGTGTGTGTCTGTCTGTATGTCTGTATGTGTCGTAGGTGTATGCGAGAAGAGCTCGAAGCAAACGGTTAAATGGTGCATGGTAGTTCGGCGAAGCACGCATCTCAAAACTTCGAATTGTACTGACTTTGTCTTGGTGATAGAAGAAGACTTTCATGTTTTAACAATGTTTGTCTCACAAGCTCAACACCTATCTGTCTATTCTCTAGATATAAACAGTGAGGTCCAGCGCGCCATAACGAGTCTTCCGATTCACATCTATAAACGTCCACTCGAAATAACATTTTGAAAAATGCTTGCTCTCTATGGAGATCACCGAGGGTGTTCCCTGGCAGTAAGGGTTCAAACGGAAGAGTGTATGTACTGTATATAAAAGCCTGGCGATGTCTGTGATCAGATGTTTTTTCCAGCCGTACCCAAGGAGAGCTCGGACTTAGTGGTCTGGGTGGCATCCATCGTGGGATGCGTCTTCGTTGTGGTCATCGTCCTTGCCGTTGTCTACTTCTGCCTCATCAAAAAGAAAGATATAAGGTGGGTCAATGATAAACGTGTTGTGTGCAATCGTACAGCATAATCCCGCTTATAATTCTGTGATAGGGTGGAGTGGAAGGGGGGGAAATAGGCCAGGAAGCATAAATGAGACGCCAAGACAGAGGTTGCGATAACGTGACTTTTAATTAACGTACACCAGAAAGCACATCAGAAAGCAGTGTAGTTCCTTCCTCACTATACAGCCGCACACAACTCGTCGGAACTGAATTACGATCCCGGTCGAAAGTCACTTCGCTGATATAAAACCAGCTCTAAAACGTTTCTCACACACACAAAGTCTCTCTAAACAATCCTCGAATCACTCCTTTGGCAAAATAAACGTTATAATGGCTCGGCTAGACTCCTTACATTAACACAGTAATCGTTCAATCAAACGTTAAACAGCACAAATCCAAGCCGATACGCACACTGACACACGACCTCTCACTATGAAATCACACCGGGTACTATTCTAGCCCACGCTATCATTCTGAGTCACGCGCGCACCCGTTCAAACAATCAACCAATAAGAAACCAGCCTTCCTACACACCTACAACACACAATAATCCTAGCGGGAGACACAACTTGGGTCAGGGGAAGATAATAGACAGGGGAGGCAACTGGGTCGGGCAGGAGATAATTACACAAAAAGACTGGGTACGCCACTTGGCTACAATTCCACAGTCGAACTTGTCTATAACGATCACCCAAGGGACCAACGAGAAGTGGTCGTTTAAGACAGGCGGTCGTTAAGGGGAGACAGGGTAGGCAAACACTTTTTTTCTTTTTTTTTTGAAACAGTTTGCTGCTTGTTTGATTTTTGCAAGCATAATAACTTAATTAAGGGAAACCATTTTAAATTTTGAGTGAAAAGCAAATTTTTTGGGTTTTATTCACCAAAAACTGAGAAAAACATCATAAAATGTGCTTATTTTTTTAAATGTTGCAATTTGTGAACCAGTGCATGTTTTGATCCAATGTTTCTTCTTTGCAGCGACATGTGTGTGTTTAATAATTCTGTGCATGGAAAATGAATTCAAAGCAAAATATGTTTTTGATTTAGCATTTTCAGTTATTTGTTCAGTCCGGATAAGAAATTATGAATCAGTACTCATAAAATCACAACCAATGCACTGAACTCTTATTCCATGCACAGAACTGATGCTGTACGACTCATAAACAACATATACAAAAACTGAACAAATCCATCAAATCTGTCAAAAGTTGCAACATTTTAATTGTAACGTTTTGTCTGAAAATTACATTCAGAGAAAACAGCATTTTAAAGATTCGAACAAGTACATAAAAAACAAGTAGCACAGTGCACCCTGAATTCATATGTTTTTATCAGAATGACCACTTTACTATGTAGGGAAAAGGATTTGACAATCAAATTATCAGGATTTTTTTTATATACATCATATGAAAACAACCATCTTTGTTTGTACCGATATGAAAACATGAATCAGAACCAAACTGTCAGACTCATAAAAACCCAACCAATGCACTGAACTCTTATTCCATACACAAAACTGACGCTTTACAAATCATAAACAACATAAACAAAAATGAAACAAATCCATCAAGCCATTCAAAAGTTGCAACTTTTTAATTACAGATGTTTGTCTGAAAATTACATTCAGAGAAAACAGCATTTGAAAGATTCCAACCAGTACCTCAATAAACTAGTAGCACAGTGCAGCCCGAATTGATATGTTTTTATAAGAATAACAACTTTACTATGATGGGGAAATGATTTGACGATCAAATTATCCGGACTTTTTTTTTAACATCATTTGAAAACTCATCTATGTTAGTGCAGATATTTGTTTGTTTATTTGTTGCTTAACGTCCAGCCGACTACGCAGAGCCATATCAGGACGAGGAAGGGGGGGATGAAGGGGGCCACTTGTCAAGCGATTCCTGTTTACAAATGCACTAACCCATTACTTGTGTCCCAGCAGGCTTTAGTAAAACTAAATTAATACCTACTGGAAGATTACCAGTTTCCAGTATGTTAAAATAGGCTTAACCTATCTACTGCTGGACTTACATCAGAACACTAACAGATTAAACTATACATGAATCGCGAGACAAGCGGCAAGAGAAGAGATTTTTGGAAAAAATACAGGTGAATGAGCAAGAAGGCAGAAAAAAGAAAAGAATTCATAAAGAAAAAGAGAGTATGACAGGAAAGAGGAACCAAAAATCTACCTAACAGCAAACTAGAAAGCTCCTGCGGTTCCAAAAACAGGAGGGGCCTTTAATTTCATAACCGCAGTGCCCCACTGCGGGAAGTGCAGATATGAATCAAAACGAAACTGTCAGACTCATAAAAACACAAGGAATCCACTGTACTCTTATTCCATGCACAGAAATGGTGCTTCACAAATCATAAACAACATATACAAAATTGGAACAAATCTATCTAGCCATTCAACATTTTAACCTTTGCCGTGCTTCCTGGGTTCACCTGTACCCAGAGACACACTAAAATCATTGTAACTCTGGAACCATTAAAGGTATCGTTTTGAAATTTTAAGTATCTCTCACACACCTAATTTGCTCTCTGTCTGCAAATTTTTAGTGTGTACATGACAAAACATCAGAATTAATTGATTATGATAATTTACATAAACACTACCGATGGCGCGGGTTCACACATACCCATACTTTTAAAGAGTAGTAGTGATTGTAACTATCCCTCTGCCGACGGCGCGGGTTCTGCTACACCCATAATTACCAAAGCGGCGGAACAGTGTCTGTCTGCCTGTTTGTCTCCAAGAGACTGTCTGTCTCTCTGTTTGTCTGTCCGTATCTCTCTGTCTGTATGTCTGTTGTCAGTTGCTCTGTCTGTCTGTCTGTCTGTCTGTCTATCCGTCTATCTGACTGTCTGTCTCTGTCTCTCTCTCTCTCTGTCTGTCTCTCTCTCTGTCTCTCTCTCTGTCTCTCTCTCTGTCTCTCTCTCTTAGTCTCTCTCTCTGTCTCTCTTAGTCTCTCTCTCTCTCTCTTTCTTAGTCTCTCTCTCTTTCTTAGTCTCTCGCTCTCTCTCTTTCTTAGTCTCTCTCTCTCTTAGTCTCTCTCTCTCTCTTTCTTAGTCTCTCGCTCTCTCTCTTTCTTAGTCTCTCTCTCTCTTTCTTAGTCTCTCTCTCTCTCTTTCTTAGTCTCTCTCTCTCTCTTTCTTAGTCTCTCTCTCTCTCTCTCTCTTAGTCTCTCTCTCTCTCTTTCTTAGTCTCTCTCTCTCTCTTAGTCTCTCTCTCTTTCTTAGTCTCTCTTTCTCTCTCTTTCTTAGTCTCTCTCTCTATTTCTTAGTCTCTCTCTCTCTCTTTTTTAGTCTCTCTCTCTCTCTTTCTTAGTCTCTCTCTCTTTCTTAGTCTCTCTCTCTCTTTCTTAGTCTCTCTCTCTCTCTCTTTCTTAGTCTCTCTCTCTTTCTCTTTCTTAGTCTCTCTCTCTCTTTCTTAGTCTCTCTCTCTCTCTCTCTTAGTCTCTCTCTCTCTCTTTCTTAGTCTCTCTCTCTCTCTCTTAGTCTCTCTCTCTTTCTTAGTCTCTCTTTCTCTCTCTTAGTCTCTCTCTCTCTCTTTCTTAGTCTCTCTCTCTCTCTTTTTTAGTCTCTCTCTCTCTCTTTCTTAGTCTCTCTCTCTCTCTTTCTTTGTCTCTCTCTCTCTTTGTCTCTCTCTCTCTCTCTCTTAGTCTCTCTCTCTTTCTTAGTCTCTCTTTCTCTCTCTTAGTCTCTCTCTCTCTCTTTCTTAGTCTCTCTCTCTCTTTTTTAGTCTCTCTCTCTCTTTCTTAGTCTCTCTCTCTCTCTTTCTTAGTCTCTCTCTCTCTCTCTTTCTTAGTCTCTCTCTCTTTCTTAGTCTCTCTCTCTCTCTTTCTTAGTCTCTCTCTCTCTCTTTATTTGTCTCTCTCTCTCTCTTAGTCTCTCTCTCTTTCTTAGTCTCCCTCTCTCTCTTTCTTAGTCTCTCTCTCTCTCTTTCTTAGTCTCTCTCTCTCTCTTTCTTAGTCTCTCTCTCTCTCTTTCTTAGTCTCTCTCTCTCTCTTTCTTTGTCTCTCTCTCTCTCTTAGTCTCTCTCTCTTTCTTAGTCTCCCTCTCTCTCTTTCTTAGTCTCTCTCTCTCTCTTTCTTAGTCTCTCTCTCTCTCTTTTTTAGTCTCTCTCTCTCTCTTTCTTAGTCTCTCTCTCTCTTTCTTAGTCTCTCTCTCTCTCTTTAATTGTCTCTCTCTCTCTCTTTATTTGTCTCTCTCTCTCTCTCTTTATTTGTCTCTCTCTCTCTATCTTTCTTAGTCTCTCTCTCTCTCTCTTTCTTAGTATCTCTCTCTCTCTATTTCTTAGTCTCTCTCTCTCTTTCTTAGTCTCTCTCTCTTTCTTAGTCTCTCTCTCTCTCTTTCTTAGTCTCTCTCTCTTTCTTAGTCTCTCTCTCTCTCTCTCTCTTTCTTAGTCTCCCTCTCTCTCTTTCTTAGTCTCTTTCTCTCTTTCTTAGTCTCTCACTCTCTTTCTTAGACTCTCTCTCTCTTTCTTAGTCTCTCTCTCTCTCTCTCTTTCTTAGTCTCTCTCTCTCTTTCTTAGTCTCTCTCTCTCTCTTTCTTAGTCTCTCTCTCTCTTTCTTAGTCTCTCTCTCTCTCTCTCTCTCTCTCTCTCTCTCTTTCTTAGTCTCTCAGTCTCTCTCAGTCTCTCCCTCCCCCTCTCCCTCCCCCTCTCCCTCCCCTGCAAGAGGTCGGTGAAGGGAGAATCTCGATGCAATCACTGAAGTAGCGCTGTGGGTTTCCCTGAACCCACCCCGTCGTTAGAGAAATAAACGGTAAAAACCCTCTTTCAAATGTATGGGTTCAGACAAACCCGCATCGTCGTTAGAGGAATAAACGGTAAAAACCCTCTTTCAAATGTATGGGTTCAGACAAACCCGCATCGTCGGGAGTGTGTAGTCAAAAGCGGCATCCGGCAAAGGTTAATTACCACATTTTGTTTCAAATTACATGTAGAGAAAACAGCATGTAAAAGAGTCCCACTAGTACATTAAAAAAGTCAATTATCTGTGTTTGTGCTGATATGAAAATATTGATCAGAACAATACAATACAATACAATAACTTTATTAATCTCTAAAAGAGAAATTGCATTGCTGAGCTTTTGTGTCCGTAATAAAACATACATAAAACATTCAAAAATAAACATTTGTTCTATCTAGCCAAACTGTCAGACTCATCAAAAACCCAACGGATGCACCGATTTCTTATTCCATTGCATAGAAATGATGCTTCACAAATCATCAACAACATTGCATATATATAACAACATTACATATATACACACAAATGGAACAAAGCTATCAAGCCATTCAAAAGTTGCAACATTTTAATTACAGTATTTCTGTGCTCAATCCTAACACTGCAGCAATTTTCTGTAAAGCTGAATGTCCCTTTCCAAGTTCATGTACCAACATGGTCATAAGCGGATTATTTTAAATGCAACTTTACCACCCGACGAGTTGCAAACACCAGGGGAAGAGTAAACAAGTGCAGACTTGAATGGACACTCATATGCACTCCAGATGCAGGGCCTGTGCAAATCCTTGGGCTGATGCATCACCTTCTTTCATAATCAGACTGCTATCAGACAAGCATTTAGTACAGAATAGACCTTTCAGCAATAGATTGAGCTGATCAATGTTGACAAAAGCCCAACACATGTCAGCAGAGTGACGTTGCACAGTGCCAGCATCCATGTCTGCTTGTGATGGGTCAGAAGATGGCAAAGTATCTGTATCTTCTGGCAAAGTAGCTGTATCTTCTTATGGTTGGTCAGAAGGTGGTAAAGCTGATGTTTCTGCTGTGGAAGAGGGTAGTTCCGGTTTAGCAAACTTTTCCACCAGGTCAATCCTTCTCCTCGCTGCCACCACAGGAGGACTGGCTCTCCCCTTGCTCCAACCTAATAAATACACAAACACTGATTTACTATTTGATACAACTGTCCATGGTTTTTGTTTGTAATAAGCTGCAAATGTTAAGACTCAATATAAACGTCAACAAGTGCTTGTACTTTATTTTGCTAATGACCATGTCACATGGGGTGTACCTCAACTTTTTGGCTAGGCCGGTAAATCAGAAATCCCAATCGGCCCCCAACCACTGAACCAGGCGGGTTTTCTTACAACCACCTCAGCGGCTCGTACCCACATATGTCGGTTGACGATCACACACACACACAAAAGACATTCATTAATTTAACACTAAAAACATTTCAGCTTCTGCTTAAATGCTGTTATGAACTTCAAGGCAGACACAGTTGTCTCGAGTAGAGTGGAGGCGATTCTCGAGCAGACGATTAGTGCTCCATATATGGGTCAATCTTTATTTGGTTTAGCCTCTCGCCAGTGTGTCTAAGTAGCCCGGATGTTCAAGTAACAACGGTCACTCCAAGACAAATTGTTGTGCCTCATCCAGTCCGATTCTTATTTGGTTGAGTCTGGCATCTTAAGACCCGTATCAGACGCCAGGTTATCATCGCTAGCAGCAAGTCACTTTCCAAGTATCCTCAGCGTTTTCAAGAAACAAGTCCTTTCTTCTGAACGGTTTGGGTTTTGCATTGTTCTAATTTTGAATATGTGGTAATTAGACTCTGAGCAATTGTTTACGAGGCCTGGGGAAGCCTGAAGTTTTGATTGTTTGATCTAAAATGTTCGCATCCTGCCTTGCCGAATTGACATTTTGGTCAACTTGGTTCTATTCATCATGTTTTGAAAACCTTGTGAATTATTTCTAAGCATAGGCTATGCAGGTTCGCTACTCACCTTTATCAATAAGGCCAACAAGGATCTATGTATCATAGCCTACGCTACCTGGCGTCCCAATCCTGGGCCAGAGGACGCAAGTGTGTCACAGAGGTAGTGCGGGCATTAATTCGCTCCCGCCTCTTGTACGGGTGCGAAGCTTACTTCGCGACGCACCCGGCGCTCATGAAAAAAACTGGCTATTATAGAGTGCAGGGCGCTCAAGATAGCTCTGGGACTCTCCCAACAAGTGAGTAATAGTCGAGTCTACAGGGAGTGTGGGTGGCTGCCCCTTGTAGATGAGATCAGTAAAACTCCGTTCAGCTCAGTCTGCTGTCAGAGTCCACGCTGTAGAGAACTCTGCCTGCGAGGTCCTGACTGACTTTTTTCCTCAGCACCAAACTTATGAGGCCAACACCAAACATAGCACTCAACTCTTGGCCAAAACGCTACCCTTATCCGACACAGTAAACCGCATTCTAGCCGATAGCGCGGTGAAGGTCAGTGAGCTGGCCAGGGTCCCCCCGCCCTCCTACCCGCCCTGGCTTGAGGAAACCCCTACTATTATATATGACAGTGAAGATAATACTACCAAAAAAGATAACCCCGTCTTCCTCGCTACTGTTACAAAAGAAACCCTAAACTACACATTCTCGGAGCATTTAAAAGTCTTCACTGACGGATCCAAATTTGCAGACGGCAGCGTTGGCTGCGCCTTTGTGATCCCAGATCTCAAAATCTCAAGGAAATATAGTCTTAATAAAGACATCTCCATATTCTCAGCCGAGCTATTTGCCTTGCTCATGGCATGCACTTTTATAAATGACCTCCCAGTCACACCGCGTGCGGTAGTTTTCTGCTCTGACTCGCGCTCTTCACTACAAGCTCTGCATCGAAACACATCAAATCGGGCAGAGCTACAAAGAGAAATCCTCTTTACATGTCACCAGTTAATCGCATCCGGCACATCCGTATCATTTCTCTCGGTCCCCTCTCACGTAGGGGTCCGGGGAAATGAACTGGCGGATGTCGCTGCCAAAGAAGCGGCAGAATCTTGCCCAGCTAACACTAACATCGGCTACTCAGTAACCGAGTTCTACAGTAAAATTCGTAAATTTATTCAAAGTCAGTACGTAACATCCCTGTCCTGTCAACCCATTGATATGAACGATCTACACCCCCGATCTCCCAACAAACCTCCTCACTATCTTCAGACGCCTCTGTGCCGGCGGCTGCCGCTTCCATATCTTTAACAAGTCCCGCCATTGTGGAGAACCCTATTCATTCCAACACATTTTCGCTCCATGCGCTACAAATAGAATTACCTTTAAAACCTTATATGACCATATGCAGCTCCATGGTCTGAGTCCCCAGGATTATTTGCACAGTAGCAGTTCTCTAGGCTGGTCACACCGAGCTTGCTGCTGTGCCGACTGGTCAGGGTCTCGGACATGGGGCTGTGGGTATAACTCTAAGCCCAGATTATCACATCAGCGTGTTTCAGTTTGAGGTCGAGTGGCTCCCGCCATCCCTCCTGATTCTGGCGACTACCTTCTAGACAACATATCCTCACCCTAGGCTCACTAGTCGCCAAACTGTACATGTTTTTTTTATTACCACGGCCTTCGTGGCTTGCATCTTAATCCTTTTATTTATTTATTTTTTTTTTGCTAAAAAGTTTTGAGATTTATTGTTCGTGTTCCTCTTACTTGCTCATCTATTTGCTTTTATTGGTGATCCTGAAAGGTTCTACCTTTTAACTCGTTTTGAATTAAAAAAAAAATCATTTTACAAACCCGTTATTGAAGATATAGAATACAGACTTATAATTCTTACCAAGAAACATCTTAACTACTTTTCCTTTTATTTTAACGAATTCCACAGAGCATTATCATCTCAACCCCACCCCCTGCCCTCCTTTTCTTTTTCTTTTTTTTTGAAAGCGAACAAACACTCAAATCCTTAATGGCTTAAAACCGTAGGACTTTTAATATTAATTTTAAGGATAATATTTTATCAGACACAACTAATGCTAACGTGGCTGACCGAACTTATTATTTGAATACACCTCCTCCGTACGAAAGGGAAAGAACTGGTGTTATGGGGGGTGGGGGGAGGTTGATTACCCACCTCTCAATCGATTGGCACGGAGGAATGACCAAAATAAGTAAGGTGGCAGGGAGTTTTACCAGCATAGTGTGCATTTATTGAATGCATCAATGTAAATTAGGATTCATTTTAAGATTAGGATAATTTACAATGTAATTTAACCTTCAAACTGTAACCGCTCAGAATATCATTCCTTCCTCCGCCACCTTCCCCTCCACTCTCCCCCCCCCCCCCCCCCCCTTCTGTGTGCAATGAATGTATGGATGAAGATTGAGGAAATGGCAATTTGCAGATATTGGTACAGGTGGAAGGGTTTGCCTTTTCCTCAAGCTATCTTTACTATTAATATTGACATTGTTCAAACAGAAATGAAAATAAGATAAAATAAGAAAACTTTGTTCGTTTTTATTTGACATAAAACATGGAAATTTGTCTTTTGGCACCACATCGCAAATGGAGTAAAAACTGATTTCCTCTAGAACAATCACACAAACTCAATTAACGTTATTGACAAACAGTTCGCATTTCTTGTGCAAACATGGAGCTCTGTACGCTCCCCCTTATCAAAGATAACTGGCCGTATCACAAAGATACACAGCTAAATGTATCTTTGTATTTTTTATGACGGGTAGTGTATTTCAGATGAATGTACTGTAAATGCGGATGAAATTAAATTTAACTCTGTTCGGTGTTTTGTTCACGGATGGACGTACTATATCATATGCGAATGAATTCACATTTTAATCTTTAGCTCGGCGTTCCGTTAACAGACTAAACGTACTGTGTATGAAGATGAATTTTCATGTCATTCGTCTTTCGGCTTCATGTTCACAGACAGATCTTCTGCACACTGGATGGATTTTAATCAAAATCTTTTGCTCGGCGTGCGGACAACAGTACTTTTTTTTTTTTTTTGCACGTGGGGATGAATTTACATATATATTATACTTCTTCTATTTCTCTCTGTCTTCGCAGATACTGATGAGAGTTCATTTGTGCCAGAAACTGTTCCGTGGATTTAAATTAAAAATCTGTTGTTCACAGGACTATTTTCTGCACGTGGGGATGAATTTACATATTATTCTTCTATTTCTCCCTGTCTTCGCAGATACTGATTTGTGCCAGAAACTCTTTTGTTCCGTGGATTTAAATCAAACTTTTTTGTTCCGTGGATTTAAATAAAAAAATCTGTAGTTCACAGGACTATTTTCTGCACGTGGGGATGAATTTACATATAATTCTTCTATTTCTCCCTATCATTCCATGTCCATGTTTCGTTCTCAGGCAGAGTTATATGTGGTAATGCATTTACCGTAAACTACCTTGTATACGCACTGACACACCCCTTACACACCAATTTCGCTCAAAAGTAGGGGGTGGGCGTTTACTAGGTGCTGTTCCCTGTGCCGAAACTGTTCCTCGTGAGAAATAGCGGTATTTGATCACTTCAAGTGATATGAGAATGATATTAGGATTTGTTTCCGTGCAAAAATGTCTTTTACATCTGTCTCTTTCTCTGTGACACAGACGCGTTTGTGTGTGCTAGTGCCTCGCGAGAATGGAACATGGAAACTAACCATAACAATCCCTGTGTGTCTTTTCACAATGAAAATGATGACTCAAGATCTGCTTCGTATATCCAGTGTTCTGAGCAGCAGCATGTCACGTGTGTCTGAAAAAAATCATACACTGAAATATTATAATCGTAGTCAGTTCATTTGTCCTGATCAAAGTCATCTAGCAAAATCGGAGATGGGGGAGGGGGTAAGATACATTTCAAACACAGCGGCGTATTTAAAAAAAAACACCGGTCAGTTCATTTAATGTCTTTAATTGCCCCAAGATCGATCTGTTAAACCTTAGATGCGTCTCTTAAAGCGTCGTGTACTTTTGGCAAAGCTATCCAGAGACTGCAGTGGTAAATGTATGAACTCAACGGTATGACTGCATTGCAGCATCTTGTCATTATTCACTTGAATGATATCTCTGTATTTTTGTGAAGGGGATAAGAATCAACTAGAAACTGGAGGGTGTTTCTATTTAACACTTTTGGAACAAATGAGCGGTATGAGTGTTCACATGGTTCTGTTCCCTCTACACTGTTTTGGACCCAAAATAGGGGGTGGCGTTTTCTCGATACTGGCCGTTTACAAGGTAGTTTACGGTACATGTATAACTCTTTCATTCTGCGTTCTGTTCGCAGACGGATGTTCATGGAGATGGATTCACAGTTAACTCTTTTATTCCATGTTTCACAGACGGATGTATATGGGAATCCAGTTACATTTACATTTAACTCTTTCGTTCTGTATTGTGTTGACAGACAGATGTCTCTCGTGGGTGTTGGCAGCGCTCATCGTAGGGTCTCTGGGGCACGCAGCATAAAACAAATCAACTCTGAACCCCCAGCCATGTAACACTCACATCATGACGGCGTTACCGCAACACACACAACACGAAGAGAGCTTCATGCAGCCCTGAACCCCCAGCCATGTAACAGTCTGAGATGAAATTCTTCTTCCTTTCTTCAACACCCTTTTTTTTTCTTCAGTACCTCAAATTGTTATCTACAGTATCGTTTATCTTTTCGTTGTAGGCAATGTGATATTGAATTATATGTTGTGTTGTATTCAAAATGCCCAAGAACATTACTTAAAATATCAAACAATAACAACATAAAAATAGATCCTTCTTCCTGTTGGAGGGAATCCTCCCTTTTCAGTCCTGGACTGAGACGCACCCAAAAGCTGCAAACCGAATGGGAGCGAGCCGCGGGGTCTTACTGATGGAAACTGATATTGAGGCGCGATTGAGATTCTAACCAATCCGAGCCCGCAGCTGGCTCCCACCCGGCGGGTAACATTCTCATGCACTTCAACCCTGGTACTCAGTTTGGTGTGAAAGTTTGGACAAATTTAATTCATTGTGAAGCAGTAAACAGCACTGGCACCATGAATGAATCGTTGCCTGTTTTAGGGAACACAAAGCATATGCAAATGTGATATTTTTCAGTTTGTTGTGGAAATGATGAAACTTCCCAATCTTTTCGCCACTTATTTGTTTTTTTGTTTCCATAATCATCTCTCAAAACTGCATGATCCTCCTGGAACACGCGCGCGCGCGCACACACACACACACACACACACACACACACACACACACACACACACACACACACACACACACACACACACACACACATGGAGGGGGGGGGGTTCTAACGAATTTGACGTATCTGAAGAATTTGGGGATTCCACTGTACCTTGATAAACACGTACACGGCACGTGCGAAATCTGCTCGAAAACGAACCACAAGTGTAGTAATTAATCAAATCAAAGTGAGTGAATGTCCTTCAGGGGGCTGTCTATCTCGGTAGTTGGCAACCAAATGTATCTAAGAAGCGCCACGTGGCAGAAAGACGGGAGCGCCATCTATGATGCGGCCCCCTCTGGTAACATTCATCACAACCAAGGGAATTAAAGGCACAGTAAGCCTCCCGTAAACAATCACAGATACTGTCAGGCGTTTACACAAAGTACAAACACCCTTTCGTTCAAACACTCACCGCTTGAGAACATCCTAGGGGCCCTACGTAAAGAGCGAGCAATTTTTAAAGAATTTATTTTCGTGGACCCTCTGATCGGCAAATCAGGCGCCTCGTGTTGGCGCTAGAACTAACTTTTAAAATCTAGATAATGAATTGTCAGCTTGTTACACAAACATTCTTAAATCATAAAAGAATTCTTTTTTCATCAAGACAAGATCAGTACAATTCGAAGTTTTGAAAGTTTGAAAAAAGAAAAGCAGATGACGGTTGTGCCTAGCGCCCGTTTCTCTGAACGGTCAACTCCCACCGCTCTAGTTCGTGTGAATCGCAGCCGTTTGTTGCGTTTAGATTCAGAGGTACACATTAATAACGTGCTATTGCAGATAAGCTTACAGTGAGTCGCATTGAAATCATAAACTGACGACTACATTGTGAAAAAAGAAAACTGGATCACATGGGTTCGCAATGGCTCAGGGGTAGAATAAACCACGCAAAAATAAATTCTTTGAAAATTGCTCGCTCTTTACGGAGGGCACCTAGGATGTTCAAAAGCGGTGAGTGTGTAAATGAAAGGGTGTTTGTACTGTGCGTAAAAGTCTGACAGTATCTGTGATGGCTTACTGTTCCTTTAAGAAGCTCAATTGAAATAGCCCAAACTAAGCATTAGAAACGAGTGCTCATTCTTTGCTTCTTCTACGACATTGAATTAAGCCTTTTTAAACACTTCCTTTTGCAAAGTGAAGGCAGTCCTCTTGCGCGGCAGCATTATTTGTAACGCAGAATCTTATGGTATATAACTCTGGACTCGATCCTAGGGCCTTTTCCTCAGGTATTACCCCTTTAAGCTAACCCCTTTAAGCTTGAAGGGCCTAACAACATACACAGATTCAAATCTACATAACGACCACACAAAGCAAAACATCAGCTACCTGATTTTCAACCTCAATGCCCTTTCCGCTTGTTATGCTTATGCTCATCAAACACAATAACAGTATAACAAAATACCAATATGAAAAACAAAAACAAGTCGCGTAAGGCGAAAATACAACATTTAGTCAAGCTGTCGAACTCACAGAATGAAACTGAAGGCAATGCAATTGTTCAGCAAGACCGTATACTCGTAGCATCGCCAGTCCACCGCTCATGACAAAGGCAGTGAAATTGACAAGAAGAGCGGGGTAGTAGTTGCGCTGAGAAGGATAGCACGCTTTTGAAGTTTTCTGTACCACTCTTCGTTTTAACTTTCTGAGCGTTTTTTTAATCCAAACATATCATATCTATATGTTTTTGGAATCAGGAACCGACAAGGAATAAGATGAAAGTGTTTTTTAATCCAAATATAACATATTTATATGTTTTTAGAATTAGAAAATGATGAACAATAAGATGAACGTAAATCGTTTTATAAAAAATATGTTTTTTTTTCAATTTTAAGATTTTTAATGACTAAAGTCATTAATTAATTTTTAAGCCACCCAGCTGAAATGCAATACCGAAGTCCGGCCTTCGTCGAAGATTGCTTGGCCAAAATTTCAATCAATTTGATTGAAAAATGAGGGTGTGACAGTGCCGCCTGAACTTTTACAACAAGTCGCGTAAAGATGAACGTAAATTTGGATCGTTTTATGAAATTTTTCATTTTTTTTTACAATTTTCAGATTTTTAATGACCAAAGTCATTAATTAATTTGTAAGCCACCAAGATGAAATGCGATACCGAAGTCCGGCCTTCGTCGAAGATTGCTTGGCCAAAATTTCAATCAATTTGATTGAAAAATGAGGGTGTGACAGTGCTGCCTCAACTTTTACAAAAAGCCAGATATGACGTCATCAAAGACATTTATCGAAAAAAAGAAAAAAAACGTCCGGGGATATCATTCCCAGAAACTCTCATGTCAAATTTCATAAAGATCGGTCTAGTAGTTTAGTCTGAATCGCTCTACACACACACACAGACACACAGACCACGACCCTCGTCTCGATTCCCCCCTCTACGTTAAAAAAATTAGTCAAAACTTGACTAAATGTAAAAAGCCGGATATGACGTCATCAAAGGTATTTATCGAAAAAAAGAAAAAAACGTTCGGGGATACCATTCCCAGGAACTCTCATGTAAAATTTCATAAAGATCGGTCCATTAGTTTGAATCGCTCTACACGCGCACACACACACACACACACACACACACACACACACACACACACACACACACACACACACACAAACACACACACACACACACAGTGACACACACACACACACACATCGCGATTCCCTTACTGTGTGGATCAATCTGCTAAGTGCGGATTTATCGTACCTAGCAGCAGTACTTGTGATCGGCATTCTGTAGTGTTGGCATGCCTTCCTGCTGGTCGACCTGTAAAAAATATAAATCCAAGGTTCGGAATAAAGTATTAGCATTTTCCGGCGCAGATCCTGGATAGCTTGTCGCATGTGCAATCAGGATTGGTTTGCTGCATACTCCCCTGTCACAATCCACAGGCAGTGTTGCAAAGGTGCGATGAATGCGAAAAGTGTCAAGACCAGTTAGTGGAATCGCAGTTGTAAATCACTAAATGTAAACGCATGTGCAGTACGTGACCAGGAAGGGAGGGAAATCGTGATGCAAAGAAGCAAGACAAGAGAGAGTACCTATTTGTCAACCGTTGCCGAACTAATAATTATAGTCACTTTTAATTAGTTCGCCTGATAAATATGTGAATTAAATTACCGGTGTACCGACAGAATAACTGGCTGCCATTTAGATGGAAAAAAATAATCTGGCTGTGTTACTTATACTTCCCCGATGATGCGATGTGTTTGTCGAGTTGTTTGTACATCTGCTGCTGCATGAAACCAACATCAAATCAGAGACCATTTGTTTACTAGCATCTCTCTCTGTTCCTCTCCGCTGCCCCGCCTCCCCCCCCCCTTTCACCTCGCAGTAATGGACAACAAGTGTATTTAACAAATAAACCACTTTGAGTCTCAATTCTTGAGTGTGTGTGTGTGTGTGTGTGTGTGTGTGTGTGTGTATGTGTGTGTGTGTGTGTGTGCGTGCGTGCGTGTGCGCGTACATGTGCGCGTGCATGTGCGTGTGTACGTGTGTGTGTGTGTGTGTGTGTGTGTGCGCTTCGATTTAACTTTTGCAAATTAAAGATTTTATAGAGCATTTCAACTTTAATCGTATTTTGGAATGTTTTCTTCTAATTCTCCTTGTCTTGAGCACACTTGTGTCAACCTACAAAATTAATTCAGCAACAACAACAAAACAAAACAAACTACAACAAATCCCAGTATTACGCACAGAAAGTAACCAAGTTGTTATTTATGGTGTGTGCCTGAATGAATGGACAATCTTATCGCAGGTCAGTGCCTGGACAAATCTGGTTTATTTGATCGTTTACAATAAAAAGAAAGTGGCTGTAACATGTCAACTCCCCCCCACCCCCCCCCCCCCCATTCACACACACACACCCCACACACACACACCCAACCCCACAATAAATTCTGACAAACGAGGAGAAACAAGCATGCAACCATTCCACACAGTATGCACAAACTCAAGTTGTTTATTTTAATCAGCTCCGTCAGATTATTGTGATGAACTTGTGCGTTCCCAGCTATAGGCTCCAAGCCAGCTAGGCTGTCACGTTTCAATATATCACTTAAGGTGATTATGAACCGGTTAATTACTACTAACTAACTAACCACACCACGATCCACTCTCGCAGTCATACAATTAAATAGAGTCAACAAAAGTATAAGTTTCAGACGCCTGTTTATGTATAAACTCGCCACCTCCCTCGAGCCTTCACTCAAAATATGTTCCTTTTACGTTCTCAACACGTAAAAAACCCGTGGTCACTGACAAAATGCCAGTAGTATATAGAAAATTATAGTAACACGCTGATCCCGTGTAAATACAGTCAAATGAGAATGTTCTGTTCAAAAGCTCTAGTTCATGCAGGTGTCACACACCCCACGTTGTCACTACTCCAATGTAATCACAGATAAGAAAAGACAACGGTGGTCAACGGGGTGCGTAAGACATGGTGCACTTAGCTTTCTTTCTGCCACTGGTTAGCCGGTATGCTGGTTAGCCGGTTTGCTGGTTAGCCGGTCCGCTGGTTAGCCGGTTCGCTGGTTAGCCGGTCTGCTGGTTAGCCGGTTTGCTGGTTAGCCGGTTAGCGTAGCTTCCTCAGGTCCCAGCTCCAACGTCTGCAGCTAGCAGTGTCCCGCCAAAGGCAGCCGTGCAGAAGTTGCAGGAAAACGAAACGAAGGCTGCAAACAGAAAGCATCGGTGCACTAAACATGTCAGCTACCCCTCACCCACCACCTTAAAACATATCATCTTTAAATATCTCATCGAGCACGTGGGCCTGCACGAACGGACTTATTACAACAACAAAACAGCCATTTTCCGTCCTTCTCTCCCTATCTGCAAAAACCATATACAGATTAGTATTTTAGCGTCACAGAGAGTAAATTATGCGCTAACCTGGAAAGAACAACAGAGAGTATTTCATTCCACAAACACAGACTCATCAACAGCGTTAAATAATGATTTATTACCTCAAAAAGCCTATGATTGTAGCACTCTCATGGAAGCAAAATCCGCTCCCTCCCTGGAACGGCCTCTGTTCGTCAACAGTGACAACAACATCCAGAACCCCTTGTCGAATCCTTATGCGAAAGCCATCGCACGACGAAGGAAATGTTGACGACTTGTCCTCAGCAAAACATGTGGCAGTGAGAAAGAAATAACTAGTGGAAGTTCCCCTAGAGTGCCGAATATAATATTCGGTGAAAATCCATCATAATCTAGAAACTGTGTATTAGATCCTTCCCCTTCTGCCGCTGGGTGTCAAGTGCGCCGTCCTTGTGTCTCTGTCAGACAACCTAGCCAATAACACGTGACTGACCTTGTCACAAAACCAGTCCAGCTATACACAATTCTGCCTCCCAAGCAGAAAAAAGACACGAGAAACTCAATCCCTGAAAATCCCGTGCGCGCTGTCAGCGAAAAACCGTCAGCCCTATGACAGCAAAAAACCCCACCGTGAAACTCGTGCGCTACAAAACATCCGTGCTCGTTGAGCACTGTCAGCAACCTCTGCTGTAGCCCAATATCACACACAGGCGCTTTCTATCATAATTGACCAAGAACAGGCACTCCACCGAGTGACACTTTCTTGGTCTCTGTCACCCGATCGTGACACACCTCCCCTCTTCAAGACGAAACCTCGGTTTCGCTCACAGTCATGTTCTCCTCTACAGCCCGAGAGAGAAAGTCAGCTCCAACATTGTTGGCGCCCGGAATGACGCGTACCGTGAATTGGTACGGTTGGAGAATCAACGCCCAGCGCATAAGTCTGGCGTTTGCCAACCTTGCAACCTGAAGATATTGCAGAGGTTGATGGTCCGTCTCCAGACAGAAAGGTCGTCCGTACAGGTATGCTTCGAACTTCTGGATGCCCCAGACAATGGCGAGACACTCGCGTTCAACCGTTGCATACGCTGCCTCGGCCGAGGTCAGCTTACGGCTGGCGAAGCAAACAGGGTGCAAGAACCCCTCTGTCTCCTGAAGCAACACTGCCCCAAGTCCCTTCCCTGAAGCGTCTGTCCTCAGCACGAAGTCCTTGTTCAGGTCTGGTAGTCGGAGAATAGGCTGACTGGTGAGTCGCCTCTTCAGGGTGTTGAATGCGGAGCTGCATTCCTCAGTCCACACTACAACGGTCGGTTGTAGTTTCTTGGTAAGGTTGGTCAGTGGTAGTGCGATTTCGGCAAAGTGCGGGATGAAGCGTCTGTAGAAGCTGGCTAGGCCCAGGAAAGACCTGACTTCTTTCTTCGTGCGCGGTGGCTCCGCCTCCCGAATCTTCTGGATCTTGTCGTCCTCTGGAACGAGCAATCCCTCGCCGACAACATGACCCAGGAAAGACAATTCCCGAAATCCCAAGTAGCACTTGGACGGTTTAGCTCCCAGATTTCCGTCCCTCAACCTTCCGAACACTTGGCGCAGGGCGTCGAGATGTTCAGTCCATGCCTCTGTCGCGATCAGCACATCGTCGATGAAACTGCTGATGTCCTCGCGCTTCAATGGTTCCAAAAGTTTCCTCATCATGCGAGTGAAGACGGCACCTGCATTCTGTAGACCAAAAGGCATGACTGTCCACTGGAACTGGCCGAATGGAGTGGTAAATGCAGTCTTTGGGCGATCTTCCTCGGCAACTGGAATTTGCCAGTATCCCTTGGTGAGGTCCAGTTTGGAAAAGTACTTGGCCTTGGCCAAGTGACTGAAGAGGTAGTCCACATCAGGCATGGGTTCCGCGTCAAACGCCGTAATCTTGTTCAGCTTCCGGTAGTCGACACAGAACCTGACGCGTCCATCCTTCTTCTTCACCAGTACAATTGGAGAACTGTAGGGAGAGTTCGCTGGCTCGATGACGCCCAACTTCGTCATGTCGGCGATTTCCTTCCTGACCACCTCCTTCTGGGCATGAGGCATGGGATACTGCTTCGTCCTCACTGGCTGCTTCTCCAGCAAGTCGAAGGTAAACTCCTCTAGATGCGTCTGAAGTGGTATGTCTGTAAGGACCCGTGCTGCATCCTTCAGGATCTCTTGCAGGTCCGCCTGCTGGTCGTCCCCAAGTTCAGGTGAGATGTGCACGTCCGTGTGATCCTCACTAGCCTCCAGCGGACAAACTGGTACACGTCCTCCTCCCTGTTCCTCCGTTGTCTCGTCCATCACGACGGCTACTGTCTCTGTCACTTTGTCCTTTTCCCCGTAGGCAGTCCTCTCTATGTAAGCGCGCAGCAGGTTGGCGTGGTACAGGCGTGCTTTCCCCTTCATGACGATCCTGTAGTCGTTCTGGCCCACTTTCGCTGTCACCTCAAAAGGTCCTTGCCACTGCAGTTGTAGCTTGTTGTGTTTGACAGGTAGAAGTAGCAACACCCGTTCTCCAATCTTGAAGCTGCGCGGCCGTGCCTTGCGGTCGAATCCTCGCGCGTAACGCTGTGCTGCTCTTCCCAGGTTCTCTTGAGCCAGTTTGCAGGTCTCTTCAATCCTGTTCCTGAGTTCTACGATGTAGGTCGCTGTCGTCTGCACCTCCTCGTCAGCTTCTTCGTCCGTCCAAGCCTGACGCAGGATAGCCATGGGACCGCGTACCTGTCTGCCGTACAACAACTCAAATGGGGAAAAGCCCAAGCTCTCCTGAGGAACCTCGCGGTATGCAAAAAGCAGTGCTGGGATGTACCTGTCCCACGTGCGTGGTTTCTCCTGAGCTAATTTCCTCAGCATGGTCTTCAAGGTGCCATTGAACCTTTCCACCAGTCCGTTGCACTGAGCATGGTAAGGAGTGGTGAAGTGCTGCTCCAGTGATAGCAGTCGTGCTGCCTCCGCCATCACTCCTCCCGTGAACTGCGTGCCTCTGTCGGTGAGTACCTCTGATGGAATTCCCAGCCGGGACCACATAGTAACCAGAGCCTCAGCTACTCGCGTGGCTTCAATCGATTTCAGAGGGATCGCCTCTGGGTATCGAGTAGCGTAGTCCACCATGGTCAAAATGTATCTGTTTCCGTCCTCGGACGCAGGCAAGATGGGCCCGATGATGTCCACTGCCACCCGACGAAAGGGTTCGTCGATGAGCGGCATCTTCTCTAAGGGGACCTTCCTCACCCTTCCTTTGGCAACCACCTTCTGGCACTTATCGCAGGACGCACAGAAACGTCGGACATCCGTGCAGATGCCTGGCCAATAAAAGTGGCGCCAGACACGATCCGTGGTCTTCTTGGTGCCAAGATGACCTCCCAGAATCGAGTCGTGTGCCGTTGCCATGACACCCTCGCGAAACTCGCGAGGCACGACAACCTGTTTGAATGCACCTTCTTTGTTGCTGAACTCACGGTAGAGCAACTTCTTGTCCCTGAGAAACTTTGACCTCCCATGCTTCCCGCTCAGCTTCACCTTCCCCGACTTCGCGTGCTCCCGAGGAGTCGCTAATGTCGGATCAGATGCCTGAGCCTTCGCGAGAAGCGCGGGGGTCACGTTCCCCAGGGCAGCTCGTGCAGCAGGTAGGGGTTTGAGAGGTTTGTCCTCTCGCTCCGCCTGTGCCCGCGTGAGCACTGAAATGACGTCGGGAGACCGATAAACGGGAACCTCCCTGGTGACGCCGTCCACAAACTGAACCCGGTTCCCAATGAGCAGGTCGCATGGAGGATCGTCCATGACGACGGCCACAATGGTCCCCGTGAACAACGGTGTTACGACCTTGATCACTGCCGTGTTCAAATCGTAAGCGTGAGATGCCTCGGCCATTCTCACTCTGATGCTGTCTCCTGTGTAGGCCATAGCTGGAACTAGACTCGCCCGGACCACTATCATGTCTGCCCCGGTGTCCCGCAGACCTTCGCCCTTCACTCCGTTGACGTAGACGTTGCAGTGGGGCTGGAAATGTTTCCTGGAGCACGGAACGCAGAGTTGTGGAATTGTGCATGAGCTCGTGACGTCCCTTAACTCCTCACTGCCAACAAAGTGTACGCCCTTCTGGTCAGCCTGTCTCTTGTGGCAGTCTTTCTTCACGTGGCCCCGCTTGTTGCAGTAAAAACACTGGATGTCAGTTCTGGAACTTGATCCTTTGTGTCCCTGATCGTCCTTCCCGTCCTTGGGTCCTGAAGAACCCGAATTTCCTGATTTTCCCGGCCGTGAGCCCGAAGATTTGCCGGAGATCGCCTGGGCGTCCTCGTGTACTCTGATCCAGTCGGCTGCCTCCTGAGTAGTCTTTGGCTGGTGCTCCTGCACGAAGGTCACCACCTCAGGTCGCAGGCTGGACATCAGTTGTTCCATGACAATGAGGTCGGCAAGGTCGTCGACTGTCCAGTTCTTCTCGGCCATCTCCACCCAGCGCCGCAGGTAGAGATTTAGACGTGCCACAAACTGATGACTCAGCTCGCCGCTCAGTCTCTTGCTGTTCCGCAGACGTCGTCTGTAGGCTTCCGCAGTCAGGTTGAAGCGCTGGAGTAACGCCTTCTTTAGTGCCTGATAGTCTCTCGCCTCGTCGTCATCCAAAGCGTTGTAGAGCTGCAATGCGCGTCCTTTTAAGCAGGTGCTAAGGCGGCTAGCCCACGTGGCCTCTTCCCACTTCTGGTCAGATGCAATGCGCTCAAACCGGCGTAAAAAGTCGTCGAGCTCGTCCTTGTCATCGTCGAACGTCGGCAGTCTCGTACGGTCAGCAACAAACGTCGGCGCGCTAGCCTGAGTAAGCGTACCCTTCTCTGCCTGTAGCCTAGCTAGTTCTAGCTGGTGATCGCGTTCGGCCTGTTTGTCCTGTCTGTCACGTTCGGCCTGTCGTTCGGCCTGTCGTTCCCTTTCTTGTCTGTCACGTTCGGCCTGTCGTTCCTGTCTCTCAAGCTCGTCTTTCTTATCCTGTCGGTCACGTTCATCTTTCTCTTTCTTTTCTTGTCTGTCTCGTTCATCTTTCTCTTTCCGTTCTTGTCTGTCACGTTCGTCTTGTCGTTCCTGTCTCTCACGTTCGGCCTGTCGTTCTTGTCTGTCAAGCTCTTCTTTCCTCGTCTGTCGCTCTATGTCTTCCTTACGTTCTAACTCCTTGCGCTTAAGCAAACTACGCGCTCTAACGCGTGCGTCTCGCTCTGTCTGTTCCTCACTACCAGGAGTCTCAAAAGTTATTCTCCTCGTGGGAGATCCCCCTGTAGCCATGGTTAGTTTAGAAAAGCTTTATCGCAAAAGTAAGTCTAACGCAGCTATAGCTAGAACACGCGGTGATGAAAGCGATGGATACAAAAATCCAGTAACCAGAAAATGCAGAAGAAAAATCCAAACGGTGTAGAACAAAACGCGTAGCCTACTTTATGGCTGCTTTTTGCGGTGAAACAAAGTGTTTCCCACAGCCGTGGCCTACTTTATCGGCTGCTTTTTGCGGTGAAACAGAGTGTCTCCCACAGCCTTGGTTAGGACAGAAGTCCTCGGACCCTTCCCCCCCAAAATTCCAACAAAATCAAAATATGGAGAAAAATCCAAGTAAAACAAGACTGTAGAAATGTAACCTGTTACAGAATGCGAAACAACAATGTAGAGAAAACTGAGTAAAACGAATAACAAATCCGCTAACCCCGCTCAGCTCTCTGCAACGGAAAACTCTGAACGTACAACAACAAAGATTCACAAACAAAGGAAAGGGAGGTAATCACAGTTAGCGCATACAATAGCTTACAAATTACAATTTACATTTCCTGCAAGATGTGAATCGCTTAAGGTGTGGTATATGATCAAAACTATACAAAAAAGGGTAGCACCAAGCAGAAAATAAGTCGAGCACTGACGAGATTATCTGCTCTTAGTTATCCTTAATTGGTGGGTCTTTATCAGTTGGAAATTAACTGAGTAAATCCCGGCTTGGCCCCCATGTGTCACGTTTCAATATATCACTTAAGGTGATTATGAACCGGTTAATTACTACTAACTAACTAACCACACCACGATCCACTCTCGCAGTCATACAATTAAATAGAGTCAACAAAAGTATAAGTTTCAGACGCCTGTTTATGTATAAACTCGCCACCTCCCTCGAGCCTTCACTCAAAATATGTTCCTTTTACGTTCTCAACACGTAAAAAAACCCGTGGTCACTGACAAAATGCCAGTAGTATATAGAAAATTATAGTAACACGCTGTAACGATAAGCTAATGGTCTATGGGAGACAACTCCTTATCGTTGTTCATTACCATGTTTGATTGTTGCCCTTGCGGAGCTCTTGTGGAATAGAGAAGAATAAATACACTTCTACTTCTGCCCAACATGGAACCGGTGTGGTCTCAATATCGTTGTACGAATCCATTGCTTGTTCACGCTCACATCCACATCCAGACATGACAGACATACAAAGGAACAAGACATGGTGTCTAGAATAGGGTCAAGTACATAGTGAGTAGAGATGGCGTTCAAACCACCTGCAAACTTTGACTTTGTGAGACCGGCCGGTTGGGCAGAATGGCGCCAACGCTTCGGACGCTATCGAGTAGCATCAAAGTTGATGAAAGAAGATGGAGAAATTCAGGTCAGTTCACTCATCTATAGTATGGGTAATGAGGCAGAGAAAATATTCTCGCAGTTTAACCTGAATGCAGAAGATAGCAAGAAATATGACGTAGTGCTGGAAAAGTTCAATGAGTACTTTCTGCCAAAGAAGAACGTTATACATGAGCGCGCCAAATTTCACAGACGTGAACAGAAGGAAGAAGAGAGTGTCGAACAGTACATACGAGCATTGTACGATCTATCTGAATACGCTGAGTTTGCTGAGAAAGAAACCACGATTCGAGATAGGTTAGTGCTTGGTGTTGTAGACAAAGAACTGTCACAAAAGCTACAACTGGAGAGTGATCTAGATCTACAGAAAGCTATGAGGATTGCAAGACAGCACGAACAAGTGACTCAACAGCTCAAAGAACAGAGACAGAGTACTAGTGGTGCTACAGCTTCAGTTGATTCCACCAACAGAGACCAGAAATGGAAGTTCAAGAAACACGCAAACCCAAGACACACAGGTGCTTGGAATGACAAGAAAAAGTGTACTAAGTGTGGTACTGTACACAAAGACTCTGAGTGTCCGGCTAAAGGAAAGAAATGCCACAAGTGCCAAAAACTTTCACATTTTGCAAGGTGTTGCAAGTCCAAGACTGTTAGTCGAGTCAACGCTCAGAATGAAACTGAAACTAGTGAAAGTTCAAGCAAACCACAGGAATATTTCATTGACTCCGTGAATAGTGATGAAAGTCCCTGGAGAGAGAACCTCACAGTGTGCGGTCAGCAGCTTACTTTCAAGATCGACACAGGTGCTGATGTCAACGTTATCAGTTCTAAGACATATCACAGTCTCAAAACACCACCCAAGTTGAAGAAAACAAAGCTGGTGCTGAACAGTCCTGGAGGGAGACTTCAAGTTCTTGGACAGTTTGAGACCAAAGTAGGTGATGTGTGTCTGACAGTGTTCGTCGTAAAACACGATACAGAGTGTTTACTCAGCAGAAAAAGTGCTACAGAGATGAACTTTGTGAAGCGAGTCTGCGAGATTTTCAGTTCAGTGAAGTGTGAACCTGTGCGCATTAAGCTCAAAGAGAATGCGGTTCCATACAGTGTGTCTACAGCTAGACGCGTCCCTATTCCTCTTTTAGGGAAGGTAGAGAAAGAACTGAAAAGAATGAAGGACAACGGTGTGATAGAAGAGGTGAAAGAACCAACAGAATGGGTGTCGCCTATGGTTCCAGTTGTCAAGCCGTCGGGAGATGTGAGAATCTGTGTGGATTTGAAGAAACTCAACCAGAACGTAGAAAGAGAACATTACATGATTCCGACAGTGGAAGAAACCATTCAACGGCTGGAGGGTTCCAAGGTCTTCTCAAGATTAGACGCTCGTTCCGGATTCTGGCAAATTCCTCTTCATGAAGACAGCGCCAAACTGACTACCTTCATAACGCCGTTTGGTAGATATTACATGAAAAGAGTACCTTTCGGTATCTCGTCAGCTCCAGAGATCTTTCAAAGAATAATGACAGAGATACTCGGAGACATAGAGGGTGTTATCTGTTACTATGATGACATCATGCTACATTCCTCAACGAATGAAGAGCACGACAAGCTCTTGAAGCAAGTCTTCCAAAGACTGAAAGAGGTAGGCCTAGAGCTGAATGAAGACAAGTGCGAGTACAAGAAAACAGAACTGAAATTTCTTGGTCACGTGATCAGCGAGAATGGAGTGAGGCCAGATGAGAGCAAAGTTGAAGCGATCGTCAAGATGAAGGAGCCTGAGAACGTCGAAGAACTGAGACGTTACTTAGGTATGGTGAACTACCTGGGAAGATATGTGCCACATCTTTCCACTGTGCTACAGCCGCTGAACAGCCTGTTGGTCAAGGAAACAGCATGGTTGTGGGGACACGCACAAGCTTCAGCGTTCACCAGAGTCAAGGAGCTACTGACTTCAGCGCCAACACTAGCGTTCTTCGATCCGACGAAACCAACAGTCGTAAGCGCTGACGCAAGTTCCTATGGCATCGGAGGTGTCCTGTTGCAAGAGCATGAAGAAGGTCTTCGACCAGTTGCGTTTTGCTCACGAACACTTTCACAAACAGAAACACGATACGCACAAATCGAAAAAGAGTGCCTTGCTTCAGTGTGGTCCTGCGAGAAATTTGACAAATTTCTCATGGGATTAGATACGTTCAGACTCATCACAGACCACAAACCTCTAGTCACCCTGATAAACAACAAAGACTTGTCAGAAACTCCACTACGCTGTCAACGGATGTTGATGAGGCTCATGAGATATAAGCCCATCGCTGAGTACACTGCAGGAAAGAATATGGTCGTAGCAGACCTACTCTCACGTAGTCCAGCATCAACAGAAGCAGATACTAGTCGCACGGAAGACATCAGTTCACACGTAAGCGTAGTGTATGCTTCATGGCCAGTATCGGACACTAAGCTGAAACAGATCCGAGAAGAGACGGCCAAGGACGTCAACCTCAAGACTGCCTTCGATTACACTGTTGCAGGATGGCCTGAGTACAAGCAAGATGTGATGCTTGCAGCAAGAGACTTCTTCGCAATCCGAGGGGAGCTCAGTGTTTGTGATGGACTTTTGATCAAAGGTGATCGTATTGTTATTCCGTTTTCCATGCGCAAAGAGATTCTCGACAGAATCCACGATGGACATCAAGGAATAAACAAGTGCAGAGAGCGTGCAAACCAATCAGTGTGGTGGCCACGTATCAGTAAGGACATTCAGGACAGAGTCGCGGCATGTAGACATTGTCTCGAGAAACGACCGTCGCAACCGAGTGAACCACTCTTGCCGACAGAGTTACCTGATCGTCCTTTCCAGAAGATCGGTGTAGACTTACTTGAGTTTCAGGGAAAACACTACCTTGTCATGAAAGACTACTACTCGAGATACATTGACATAGCATATCTGTCGAGTACCACAGCTTACGCCGTTATCTGCAAGATGAAGAACTCATTTGCACACCACGGGATTCCAGAATCAGTAGTCTCGGACAATGGCACACAGTTTACATCTGAAGAGTTCAGAAAATTTGCATCAGACTGGAACTTTCAGCAGCAGACGAGTAGTCCACGATTTCCGCAGGCCAATGGGGGAGCGGAAAGAGCAGTGGATACCGCCAAAGCTATCCTCAGGCAAGATGACATTTTTCTTGCTCTTCTGACGTACAGAGCAACGCCAATTCCAGAGCTAGGCGCGAGCCCAGCTGAGCTTGCGTTCGGGAGGCGGCTACGGACAACGTTACCGTCGCTTCCTGCAAACTTCACTCCGCGTACAGTCAACCATGACCAGCTACGAGTGAAGGACGAGGCCTTCAAAGCGAAGCAGAAGTTTCACCACGATAGACATCGCGGTGCACAGCAGTTGCCGGAACTTCAACCCGGTGACCCAGTTCTCATCAAACACGATGGTGAGAAAGGATGGAAGCTGCCTGGCGAGGTGACGAAGATGGTCGCGCCGAGATCCTACCTGGTACAGACAGACAAGGGACCTCTTCGACGCAACAGAAGACACCTGCGCTACAGAAGCTCCAACGACAGTGCCGGTGAGACCAACAACACATCAGGTCCAGTCATCGTTCCTGATGCGCTACGTCATTCACCAGAGCCACAGCAGACGCCAACACCAGCGCCAGATGAATCTCCACCTCCAGATGAGCCGACAGCGCATCAGCCATCTTCAGGCGGATACCACACTCGCAGTGGGAGAGCAGTTGTGAAACCTGCCCGATTCCTGCAGGAGTGATTTTGTGTTGCTGTGAAAGCAAAATTGTGTTGTGTTGCTGTGAAAGCAAAAAAATGTGCTTGTGTTGCTGTGAAAGCAAATCTGTGTTAATTTTGCAATGATTGCAAAATGTTTAGTTATTCTGTGTGTTGGATGGTATCCAGATTTCGGTATTCTTCAGCAGAATTCAAGGATCTTCAGTTCAAGTTTAATTATTAACTGTATGCAAGAATAATCGAGAATTATACTGACTGTCAATGACAATTTCTAGAGACTGAACACTGACAAGAGTATGTGCATGCGTTGAACTGGAAGATCTACGCCTTGAATATTATTTGAGTTAGATTATGATAAAAGCCAGGAAGACATTTGGTTACAGTTGAACTTGCGTCAAAAGGAGTTAAAAGAATAATGATTTTATAAAGTTGATTCTTTTAACTTTTAAAAGAAAGGGAGATGTAACGATAAGCTAATGGTCTATGGGAGACAACTCCTTATCGTTGTTCATTACCATGTTTGATTGTTGCCCTTGCGGAGCTCTTGTGGAATAGAGAAGAATAAATACACTTCTACTTCTGCCCAACATGGAACCGGTGTGGTCTCAATATCGTTGTACGAATCCATTGCTTGTTCACGCTCACATCCACATCCAGACATGACAGACATACAAAGGAACAAGACACACGCTGATCCCGTGTAAATACAGTCAAATGAGAATGTTCTGTTCAAAAGCTCTAGTTCATGCAGGTGTCACACACCCCACGTTGTCACTACTCCAATGTAATCACAGATAAGAAAAGACAACGGTGGTCAACGGGGTGCGTAAGACATGGTGCACTTAGCTTTCTTTCTGCCACTGGTTAGCCGGTATGCTGGTTAGCCGGTTTGCTGGTTAGCCGGTTCGCTGGTTAGCCGGTTCGCTGGTTAGCCGGTCTGCTGGTTAGCCGGTTTGCTGGTTAGCCGGTTAGCGTAGCTTCCTCAGGTCCCAGCTCCAACGTCTGCAGCTAGCAGTGTCCCGCCAAAGGCAGCCGTGCAGAAGTTGCAGGAAAACGAAACGAAGGCTGCAAACAGAAAGCATCGGTGCACTAAACGTGTCAGCTACCCCTCACCCACCACCTTAAAACATATCATCTTTAAATATCTCATCGAGCACGTGGGCCTGCACGAACGGACTTATTACAACAACAAAACAGCCATTTTCCGTCCTTCTCTCCCTATCTGCAAAAACCATATACAGATTAGTATTTTAGCGTCACAGAGAGTAAATTATGCGCTAACCTGGAAAGAACAACAGAGAGTATTTCATTCCACAAACACAGACTCATCAACAGCGTTAAATAATGATTTATTACCTCAAAAAGCCTATGATTGTAGCACTCTCATGGAAGCAAAATCCGCTCCCTCCCTGGAACGGCCTCTGTTCGTCAACAGTGACAACAACATCCAGAACCCCTTGTCGAATCCTTATGCGAAAGCCATCGCACGACGAAGGAAATGTTGACGACTTGTCCTCAGCAAAACATGTGGCAGTGAGAAAGAAATAACTAGTGGAAGTTCCCCTAGAGTGCCGAATATAATATTCGGTGAAAATCCATCATACTCTAGAAACTGTGTATTAGATCCTTCCCCTTCTGCCGCTGGGTGTCAAGTGCGCCGTCCTTGTGTCTCTGTCAGACAACCTAGCCAATAACACGTGACTGACCTTGTCACAAAACCAGTCCAGCTATACACAATTCTGCCTCCCAAGCAGTAAAAAGACACGAGAAACTCAATCCCTGAAAATCCCGTGCGCGCTGTCAGCGAAAAACCGTCAGCCCTATGACAGCAAAAAAAACCACCGTGAAACTCGTGCGCTACAAAACATCCGTGCTCGTTGAGCACTGTCAGCAACCTCTGCTGTAGCCCAATATCACGCACAGGCGCTTTCTATCATAATTGACCAAGAACAGGCACTCCACCGAGTGACACTTTCTTGGTCTCTCACCCGATCGTGACATAGGCCTACCGTGCACCCTACTCAGGATCCAGCTTCATTAGGCTAGAGATATTCATTGGGGTCTACTGAACACGTTTTAACAAGTTCGTCTCGAAAAAACTCATTCCCACTACTACTTATGCCCCTTTGTTTAAGGGTACCCCCTCGAACGCTAAATTTATCTGTGAAATCACAACAATGCACAGCTGCAATGAATGAACAGAGAACCACTTTTTTGAAATCAAAACAGTCAAGTTGATCATTAATCTTGTAGAAAATACTTATTACAGTGTTCAATATTTAATAGGTTGGCTGTAGTGATGCTTGATAGGCGCGAACCGTCATTTTCACAGTGCGCAAAGCTTGTCAACTTTGATGAGTAAAAGGTTTCAACAAATTTGGGTTTTCTGTTTCATTTTTTAGAAACTACAATGCCTTTGGATAATTTCAAGCCACATTTGGAATTCCTGAGAGGATTTTGTGAGACTCCAGATGAGATATTTCTCCCCTACCCGCTAAACGTGAAATTTTAGGAAAATGTCAAAACACATTTTTCATGGAACATTCATTATAACTTCTCACTGTTTTCCAATCAAATAACAAATGTAATCACATTGACGACCAAAACAGTTCCTTTGTCCGTCTTTTAACAGAACTACAACATTATTATTCTCTTCTCAAGACTGAAATGTAAAAAAAAAAAAATTGTTCAGATATAGACATCTATTCCAACTGTCCCTTACATACAATGCTCTTGCTTCATAGTTTCTATATTAAAGGTATATTAACATAAGAAAGACAATCTAAGAACTAATGTTTCTTCATGTAAGTGCAGAATGTTTGTTCATAAATGCAAATGTCTTATGAATCAATTTCAGCTTTATAGAAATAACATGAAAAAGTCATTGCAAAGAACTCTATCAACTTTTCTTTCAAACACAAACACACACACACACACACACACACACACACACACATGCACACACACACACACACACACACACACACACACACACACACACACAAACACACACACACACACACAATCTTAGACTCTTTTTGGAGCAAGAAAGTCAAGTTCACAGGACAAGTTAATTCGTCCGATTCACAGTCAGATGCAAATTCAAGTGAATCGTCTTGTCCATTAAGGAACAGTGGTGCCTCCCCTTCTCCTTCTCTCCTTCTTCGTGAACCTCGGTGAGCAGGCTATCAATAATAATTATTGTCTGTGAGAGAACCAACTCTTCATTTTCTTCAGTCCAAACAGGCTCAAGGATTTCATTGTTCAGCATCCTTCCATGATCATCATTGGGGTTGGGAATCTCTGGGAGTGGCAGGTGAGCGCGCTTCCATGTGGCTGTTAGGTAGTTGGCCCTTCTTGCATGTTGTTTGAGGCTTTTGTGGCATAGAAGGCGCTGACTGAGTCACAGCCAGTAAAGGCGAAGAGAGAAAGCAAGACAGAACAGTGAGGTCGCGGGAGTTCTTCTGCAAGGGCAGCAATAATGAGCAAACGTTTGCCCGTGTCAAAGAGCAATGTGATTTCTCCTAGCTGGCCAGCATAATGCAAAAGATTGAAGAACACGTCCCTCTCTGGGCTCTTTACTTTGATGGTCTTGTAGCCTTTTTGAAGGCCATACTGACAGTACAAGATGATTCTTGAGTCTGTTTCTTCTTGGCTAGATGTGAGATCATTCAGTAGTTCCCTTTCTGTCTTGATACCAGACAGCAACGTGTTCTTCATTCTCTTGCATTATGTTGGCCAGCCAGGAGAAATCACATTGTTCTTTGACACTGGCAAAGCAAATAGGAAACGTTACGTTTGCTCAACATCGCTACCTTTGCAGAAGAACTCCCGCGACCTCACTGTTAATGTTCTGTCTTACTTTCTTTCTTCGCCTTTACTGGCTGTGACTCAGTCAGCGCCTTCTATGGAAAGGGAAAGGTATCTGGTCAAAATCCTGCAGCAGAAACCGAAGTTTGTGAAAACGTTCAGAAGAATGGGTGAATCATGGGAGATGAACAAAGAGCTGCTGGATGTGCTGTAGAAGTTCAAATGCTCAATCTACGGTTTCACAGTGTCGATGCAGTACGCCACCAGATGTTGGTGGAGAAACGTGACTCAGGTGGAGTCATTCGAACGGATCTGAACGTTTACCTCACCACATTTCCGCAGAAGCAGCTTGACTCAGCAGGGGGGCCAGCACTGGTTTCCACTCAAAACAATATTCGGCTTTTTGTAAAAGTTGAGGCGGAACTGTCATACCCTCATTTGTTGATCAAAAGACCATCAAAAAAAGTCCAGAGAGCGACGTGTACTGCATTCTCTTGCATTATGCTGGCCGGCTAGGAGAAATCACATTGCTCACATTTCTGCCCTGCCACAAAAGCCTCACATAACATGCAAGAAGGGCCAACTACCAGACAGCCACATGGAAGCGCTCTCACCTGCCACTCCCAGAGATTCCCAACTCCACTGATGGAAGGATGCTGAACTATGGAATCCTTGAGCCTCTTTGGACTGAAGAAAATAAAGAGTTGGTTCTCTCTCAGGCAATTATTGATAGCCTGCTCAATGAGATTCACAAAGAAGGAGAGAAGGAGAAAGAGGCACCACTGTTCTTTGAAATTCTGTGCAATGACTTGTTCATGTTATTTCTATAATGCTGAAATTGATGCATAAGACATTTGCATTTATGAGCAAACATTCTGCACTTACATGAAGAAACATTATTTCTAGGATTGTCTTTCTTATGTTAATTTATCTTTAATGTAGAAACTATGTAGCAAGAGCATTATATGTAAGGCCAAGGGACAGTTAGAATGGAATCCTTGAGCCTCTGTGAAAAAAATGAAGAGTTGGTTCTCTCACAGACAGTTATTGATAGCCTGCTCAATGAGGTCAACGAGGAAGGAGAGAAGGAGGAGAAGGCAACACTGTTCGTTAATGGACTGGACGATTCGATTCAATCTGAATCTGACTGTGAATTGGACTAACTTGTCCTGTGAACTTGACTTTCTCGCTCCAAAAACAGTCTAAGATTTATTGTGCGTGTGTGTGTGTGTGTGTGTGTGTGTGTGTGTGTGTGTATGTATACATGTGTTTGTGTGTGTATGTGTTTGTGTGTGTGTTTGTGTGTGTGTTTGTGTGGGTGTGTGTGTTTGCTTATGTGTGTGTGTTTGAAAGAAAACGTGTACAGAGTTCTTTGCAATGAAATTTTCATGTTATTTCTATAAAGCTGAAATTGATTCATAAGACATAAAATTTGCATTTATGAACAAACATTCTGCACTTACATGAAGAAACATTAGTTCTTAGATTGTCTTTCTTATGTTAATATACCTTTAATATAGAAACTATGAAGCAAGAGCATTATATGTAAGGGACAGTTAGAATAGATGTCTATATCTGAACATTTTGTTTTATTTTTTACATTTCAGTCTTGAGAAGAGAATAATAATGTTGTAGTTCTTTTAAAAGATGGACAAAGGAACTGTTTTGGTCGTTAATGTGATTACATTTGTTATTTGATTGGAAAACAGTGAGAAGTTATAATGAATATTCCACGAAAAATGTTTTTTGACATTTTCCTAAAATTTCACGTTTAGCGGGTAGGGGAGAAATATCTCATCTGGAGTCGCACAAAATCCTCTCAGGAATTCCAAATGTGGCTTGAAATTATCCAAAGGCATTGTAGTTTCTAAAAAATGAAACAGAAAACCCAAATTTGTTGAAACCTTTTACTCATCAAAGTTGACAAGCTTTGCGCACTGTGAAAATGACGGTTCGCGCCTATCAAGCATCCCTACAGCCAACCTATTAAACATTGAACACTGTAATAGGTATTTTTTACAAGAATAATGATCAACTTAACTGTTTTGATTTAAAAAAAAAAGTGGTTCTCTGTTTATTCATTGCAGCTGTGCATTGTTGTGATTTCACAGATAAATTTAGCGTTCGAGGGGGTACCCTTAAACAAAGGGGCATAAGTAGTAGTGGGGATGAGATTTTTCGTTTGTTTGTTTGTTTGTTTGTTTGTTGCTTAACGTCCAGCCGACTACGCAGAGCCATATCAGGACGAGGAAGGGGGGATGAAGGGGGCCACTTGTCAAGCGATTCCTGTTTACAAATGCACTAACCCATTACTTGTGTCCCAGCAGGCTTTAGTAAAACTAAATTAATACCTACTGGAAGATTACCAGTTTCCAGTATGTTAAAATAGGCTTAACCTATCTACTGCTGGACTTACATCAGAACACAAACAGATTAAACTATACATGAATCGCGAGACAAGCGGCAAGAGAAGAGATTTTTGGAAAAAATACAGGTGAATGAGCAAGAAGGCAGAAAAAAGAAAAGAATTCATGAAGAAAAAGGGAGCATGACAGGAAAGAGGAACCAAAAATCTACCTAACAGCAAACTAGAAAGCTCCTGCGGTTCCAAAAACAGGAGGGGCCTTTAATTTCATAACCGCAGTGCCCCACTGCGGGAAGATTTTTCGTGGCGAACTTGATAAAACGTGTTCAGTAGACCCCAATGAATATCTCTAGCCTAATGAAGCTGGATCCTGAGGGGGGTGCACGGTAGGCCTAGCTGGCTTGGAGCCTACTATGCTAACAACACAACATTGACCAAAAACACTGAGACCTGGTCGCTGAAAATATAAACCTACACACACGCGCACAAAATTAACCTTGAGATCAATCACATGTTCCTGACCAGCACATAACCGCTTTTTCTGTTTTAATGCACAAACAGATTGTAAACTCGGTTATTAACAGCTATTGTGTTTTCAGCGTAGCAATAGGGCCCGATATTTAGACGAGACAAGTATAATGCCGACGAGTCGAAGACGAGTCGCATTATACTTGTTCGAGTCTAAATATCGGACCCTATTGCTACGATGAAAACACAATAGCGTTTATATAGCTATTCTGACATTAAATTCTGTGTTAGAATCATGTTTTTGTCAGCGACAAGTACCAGAATGGTCCATGTCGTTGATTGCAGACGACGGTTCCCTGTCCGCATGAAGCCACGGAAATAACCGAACATTGAAAAACCCACGGACATGTATTATGGAGAAAACTCGAGATAACCGGATGCTTAGCATTACAATAAAGAGACCAAAAAGCAATGTACTCACGTTAAAATGACGAACACGGAACGAATAACGGCGACGTTTCGACCTAAGGGTCTTCTTCAGGCACAAAAACACAAAAGTACACACACAAAAAAGAAGAAGAAAGACGATAGAACAAATAAAGAGGAGAACAACTGACAAAACAACTGCACTGCACAAACCGACAAATGACAAAGACAGAGAAGCAAGGGAAGCTACTCGAGGAGAATGAAAAGCGGCAGTTTTGAGGTCTGTAGACCAAACAAAATGTGGGGGGGGGGGGGGGTGCGTGAAAGGGAACGAAAGAGGAGACTCGCGTACCCGTGCGGACACACACACACACACACACACACACACACACACACACACACACACACACACACACACATACACACAAGGTGGAACAGCGGGGGGAAGGTTGAGATGAATGAATTAACGGCGAATGTTAATTCCATCGGGGCAGGTAGTGCCAAGGGATGATATGATGTGGGACTCCCTGAGTTTGCGCTCGAAGGAGTCGCCACGTACTTGCCACAGAGCCATGACTCTGACATGATCAAGTGAGTGACCAGCGGCGGTGAAGTGAAGGGATACTGGCCTATTGCGGGAATGACGGATGTCAGCCAGATGCTCGGAGAAACGCACCTCAAGGGTGCGCGCGGTTTCTCCGATATAAATCTGGCGACAAGAGAGGCAGACGATCGCATAGACAACGTTGTGACTTTGACAGTCAAACGTTCTCTTGACCGTGAAGGAGCCACGAGGGCCTTGGAGGCAGGTGTCAGGGTGGAGGAAGGGACAAGATTTGCAATTTCGTTTGGAACAAGGAAATGTCCCAGGGGCTGTGGGGTTGGTGGGACTGCGAAGACGGGATCTCACCAAGAGGTCGCGAACGCTGCGGTCTTTTCTGAAAGCACAGAGTGGTTTTTGAGCAAAGATCGAACCAACAGAGTCACTTCCTTGAAGGATGTGCCAGTTTGATTTCAGGATTCTGCTTACTGGCATGTTGTGGGGATGAAACAGTAGGGAAACAACGGGTCTGTCACTGTCCCTAGATGGTGAAGGACTGAGGGCGGACTCTCGACAGACCTGGGTAACCCGCAGAAGGGCGTCACGGACGAGTGCATCAGGGTAGTTGCGGGCCAAAAAGAAAGACGTCATCAAGACAGACTGTTGGTGGAAGTCGTCGTCTTCAGAGCATAGCCTCCGAAGACGAAGGAATTGAGAGAAAGGAATGCTGCTTTTGTTGGCAGGATGATGAGAAGAGTTGAAATCAAGGTATGAATGAGCGTCAGTTTCTTTGTAGAAGACAGAGGTGGTGAAGCGACCATGCAAGATGGAGATGGAGATGTCAAGAAAGACCACAGCTGAGGAAGAGATGTTGAATGTGAACTTGATGCTGGGATGGAATGCTTGGATGAAGTGAATGAAATCGAGAAGGAGGGGTTCAGACAGAGAAGTGGCACCCAAACCATCGTCGATGAACCTCTTGTACAGCTCTGGAACTGGGCCAGAGTAAGACTGTAGAATGAGGTGCTCAAGATGACCCATGAAAAGACATGCATAACTGGGTCCCATCTTCGTACCCATGGCGACTCCGCTGATCTGCTCAAAAACCTGTCCATCAAACTCAAAAGTGTTCAAAGTGAGAACAAGCTCAGCCAGGCGAACAAGTGTTGTGGTTGGTGGGTAGGCAGAATCAGTGGGACGACGATCCAGAAAGAATGTAAGGGCTTTGAGTCCGTCAGTGTGGGGTATGGATGTGTACAGGGACACAACATCCAACGTGAACAACAATTGGGGCTGAAAACTGGGATGGCTGTTGAGATGTTCAAGAAGGTTGAGGGTATGTGTTGTGTCTTTGACGTACGTTGGCAGTGACTGTACAATGGGTTGAAGGAGGAAGTCCAAGTATTCCGAAATGAACTCCGTTGGACAGCTGCAGGCAGAAACGATGGGTCTGCCTGGGGTGTTGGGTTTGTGTATTTTCGGGAGGAGGTGCGTTTCTCCGAGCATCTGGCTGACATCCGTCATTCCCGCAATAGGCCAGTATCCCTTCACTTCACCGCCGCTGGTCACTCACTTGATCATGTCAGAGTCATGGCTCTGTGGCAAGTACGTGGCGACTCCTTCGAGCGCAAACTCAGGGAGTCCCACATCATATCATCCCTTGGCACTACCTGCCCCGATGGAATTAACATTCGCCGTTAATTCATTCATCTCAACCTTCCCCCCGCTGTTCCACCTTGTGTGTATGTGTGTGTGTGTGTGTGTGTGTGTGTGTGCGTGTGTGTGTGTGTGTGTGTGTGTGTGTCCGCACGGGTACGCGAGTCTCCTCTTTCGTTCCCTTTCACGCACCCCCCCCCCCCCCACATTTTGTTTGGTCTACAGACCTCAAAACTGCCGCTTTTCATTCTCCTCGAGTAGCTTCCCTTGCTTCTCTGTCTTTGTCATTTGTCGGTTTGTGCAGTGCAGTTGTTTTGTCAGTTGTTCTCCTCTTTATTTGTTCTATCGTCTTTCTTCTTCTTTTTTGTGTGTGTACTTTTGTGTTTTTGTGCCTGAAGAAGACCCTTAGGTCGAAACGTCGCCGTTATTCGTTCCGTGTTCGTCATTTTAACGTGAGTACATTGCTTTTTGGTCTCTTTATTGTTCCCTCTCACATGCAGTCGCCATTGTTTAATGCTTAGCATTACGTCAATATGTTAGGAATCATATGACGTCATGACGTATCATGCTTGCCTACGTAGATTGTATGTTCGAAAGTCTGACTTCTGTTGGGAATTCGCGTGGTGAAGACAGTGGTAAATCTGTAGATGATAAGAGAACAAGGATTGTCTCAGAAGAAACGACGAAATGTTTCAGACCGGTAACTTCATTTCAACATTGCACTATACAATGGACGTTCTATGTGACAGGAGAGTTTGCTGATTTTGTGTTGAACATTGGAGAGATCGTCTGCTAGAATCCGAGATAGGTCGCTTCAGATTGCAGCTTCTGGAAATTTGCAAGGTTTGTTGCCTGTTAAAGAACTGGATTTTACACGTAATGTATGTCATGTACAGTAAGCAACAACAAAAACACACACAAAGCAAATGGCATCGTCTGTCGACTAGTCACAGAGTGACAGAAACAAACCTGGCGAGGTATGCGTGTACTTTATACACGTGGAAGAAACCGGAACCATGCGTCTTTGTTATTGCCGATATCGTTTGGATATCGGTAAACATGGCCAACTTTCGTAGCGTTATGCTTTGATGACCGGAAAAGGGATGTGTGAGACCATCCAATCACAGCCCCCGAATTCCCCCACGTGTCCATCAGAATAGCTATATATAATAACATTTTGGTTACAGTGAATTGAACAAACATCTGTCAACCACAAACATTCACAACTTTGTAATTTATATTGGCTTCTTTTTGTAGTCTGTTGACAATGAACTTCAAACATTTTTCCCACATCATCATCATTATCATCGTCGTCGTCGTCATCGTCGTCGTTATCATGATCGAAATAAGTGTCAGAGGGACATGTACACAGTTCACTGCAAATATTTTATCAGATTCTTTGTAATTGAAAATCGTGCAGCTATTTATACATCCCTGTATGTATTCGTACTTTGCCGGGTTTTCCCGTGTAAGATGCCCCTAATGGCTTTGCCGTGAGGGCTAAAACTTACATTTTCTCTTTCTTTCGTGCTTTGCGTGCATGCGTGCACGGGCACGATCGTGTTTAAAGTAGCACGTGCCGTTATATATTGTCGTTACGCTTGATTTGACAGGCACTCTAAGTTGTGACAGTTGCTGCTCTTCAGTTTATTAGGAATTCACAACTCAATATTGGCCACTTTTGTTCAAATACAAAGGGTTAGCAACATTAAAGTTATATGTCTTTTCTTTTTTATGAGTATAGCCACATTTCCTGTCTCTCTCATTGCGAACAAAGCTAGAAATGTCAAGACCCTGAAAATGAAGAAGCTTTCTCTGACCACAAACCAAAATCTTTGAACAAGCGAAAGACTTGAATGAAAATCCCGACACCACGTTTCACAAGGAAAGAGAATTTGAAAACAGAAATGATTGTGGGAAACAAAATGTAAAACCATTTCAACGCTTCGAAAGACAAAACCGATAGACCCTTCTGTCATTATATTTAGTCAAGTTTTGACTAAATATTTTAACATCGAGGGGGAATCGAAACGAGGGTCGTGGTGTATGTGTGTGTGTATGTGTGGTGTGTGTGTGTGTGTGTGTGTGTGCGTGCGTGCGTGCGTGCGTGTAGAGCGATTCAGACCAAACTACTGGACCGATCTTTATGAAATTTGACATGAGAGTTCCTGGGATTGATATCCCCATACGTTTTTTCATTTTTTTGATAAATGTCTTTGATGACGTCATATCCGGCTTTTCGTGAAAGTTGAGGCGGCACTGTCACGCTCTCATTTTTCAACCAAATTGGTTGAAATTTTGGTCAAGTAATCTTCGACGAAGCCCGGGGTTCGGTATTGCATTTCAGCTTGGTGGCTTAAAAATTAATTAATGACTTTGGTCATTAAAAATCTGAAAATTGTAAAAAAAAATAAAAATTTATAAAACGATCCAAATTTACGTTTATCTTATTCTCCATCATTTGCTGATTCCAAAAACATATAAATATGTTATATTCGGATTAAAAACAAGCTCTGAAAATTAAATATATAAAAATTATTATCAAAATTAAATTGTCCAAATCAATTTAAAAACACTTTCATCTTATTCCTTGTCGGTTCCTGATTCCAAAAACATATAGATATGATATGTTTGGATTAAAAACACGCTCAGAAAGTTAAAACAAAGAGAGGTACAGAAAAGCGTGCTATCCTTCTTAGCGCAACTACTACCCCGCTCTTCTTGTCAATTTCACTGCCTTTGCCATGAGCGGTGGCCTGACGATGCTACGAGTAAAATGGCATTGCGTTTCATTCTGTGAGTTCGACAGCTACTTGACTAAATATTGTATTTTCGCCTTACGCGACTTGTTTTTATATTTAGTCAAGTTTTGACTAAATATTTTAACATCGAGGGGGAATCGAAACGAGGGTCGTGGTGTATGTGCGTGCGTGTGTGTGTGTGTGTGTGTGTAGAGCGATTCAGACTAAACTACTGGACCGATCTTTATGAAATTTGACATGAGAGTTCCTGGGTATGAAATCCCCGAACGTTTTTTTCATTTTTTTGATAAATGTCTTTGATGACGTCATATCCGGCTTTTCGTGAAAGTTGAGGCGGCACTGTCACGCCCTCATTTTTCAACCAAATTGGTTGAAATTTTGGTCAAGTAATCTTCGACGAAGCCCGGGGTTCGGTATTGCATTTCAGCTTGGTGGCTTAAAAATTAATTAATGACTTTGGTCATTAAAAATCTGAAAATTGTAAAAAAAAATTAAAATTTATAAAACGATCCAAATTTACGTTTATCTTATTCTCCATCATTTGCTGATTCCAAAAACATATAAATATGTTATATTCGGATTAAAAACAAGCTCTGAAAATTAAATATATAAAAATTATTATCAAAATGTTTTTTTCGAAATCAATTTAAAAACACTTTCATCTTATTCCTTGTCGGTTCCTGATTCCAAAAATATATAGATATATGTTTGGATTAAAAACACGCTCAGAAAGTTAAAACGAAGAGAGGTACAGAAAAGCGTGCTATCCTTCTCAGCGCAACGAATACCCCGCTCTTCTTGTCAATTCCACGTGCACTGCCTTTGCCACGGGCGGTGGAGTGACGATGCTACGAGTATACGGTCTTGCTGCGTTGCGTTGCGTTCAGTTTCATTCTGTGAGTTCGACAGCTACTTGACTAAATATTGTATTTTCGCCTTACGCGACTTGTTTTTCTTTCTCATACGAACATTTGCTACCACATTTTTGGAGTGACCAGCAAAAGTCGTTGCGAATCATCATTGTAGTGACAACAACTAACACAGCAGTACAAAACTCCATCTCAATCTCCATCTGAATTGCTGTGCAGCATTAACAAAGTCGCCTTACAACAGTAGCTGTATAATTATTAATGTACATTAATGCGCTTGTCCATCAGAAAATGAATAACAAACAACGAACTTTGTTATGGGTTGAACACAAACAAAGACATCTTTGTTTAAATGACGAACTGTGGGTGGTTTTTTTAACAAAGCTCTCTACATGTTATGTTCATGTCGACAGTCCCGATTTGTAACAAAAGGCACATTTGATAAACACAAACTGTACATATTATCAAAGAAACTACAATGGGAAGAAGGATAACTTCCTCATTGGGCATGCTTAGAAATGAGAATGGCTAAATACGAGTTATTGCCCTTTTCTACATGCTGACCAGGCTGTCTCCTGCTTTGTCATGACTAGTACAGTCGATCTTTCTCATGCTGTGACTTGCTTTATTTTCACATTTTCGGTATTTAAAACAGCAAACACACACACACACACACACACACACACACACACACACACACACACACACACACACACACACACACACACACCGAAGAAGTTTCCATTCTGATTCGGTTATTTTATTTGGTGCTATATGTTTGCTTCACATTGTTTCTTTTACATTGCTTTAGGTATCCCAATTCGCTAAACACATCCATAATGCATGCATGGCTCATTCGAAACAGGGCAACTGAACAACTGATGCCCAATAGCAATAAATACTGAACAACTGATCAATAAATAGCAATAAATGATGACAGTGCCAAGTTTTTAAGTACAAAGTGAAATCATGTGACTGGACAAAGGCACAATTACAAAATACAAATAAAAAAAAATCGAGGCCCATTTTAAATTAAGTTCTCAGCTCATATGGAAGCATAAGGTGACCCTAGAAACCGAAATTGGGAGACCTCCCGCCCCCAGGGCAGACTACAAAAAGAAAAGGGGGGGGGAGGGGAGCTAATTTGTGAAAAAGTATAAAAGGAATCAAAAACTGTATACATGTATTTAGTTAATACCCCAAAAATTGTATAGTAATATACAATGTCAGACCCTAAAGAAAGTTTGTTAGTCATTGCTTAGGCAAAACAAAGCAAAATAGTCTGTTTACGGTATCCCGACCAACCCTATTTTTCCCCCGCCGACCCTAGACTTTTTTTTGGCATTTGGAGAAAAAGAAAAAGAAAAAAAAATCAATTTTGTTCCTGTTTTTTTGCAAAATAATTTAAAAAGATGGTTATAAAAAAAAAAAAATAAGAAAAGCCGACCTACCGACCCTCTTTTTGTGTGCCTATGTTACTGTAAACAGACTAAAAGGTACATCACAAACAACACACCAGGGATGCTACTCCCCCCTTAAAAATAGCCATGAGTCATAGGTGTGACGTTTGAATCTTTTAGCTAAATAAAACCATAGGCAATTGATCGGAAATAGCAGGAAAAATCTTAACAAGTTTATTATTTGTTTGCTTGGACCAATCCTCTTGCCGAATAGTTTTACAGTAAAAATTGATTTTACGTCAAAAATATCACAGGAATATCGAATGTTGAGGTAAGGCTGGGATAGCCAAGTTCAAGAATAACGGAAGGTGACTGTTGAATCTTTTTGAAAATGTATAAAAATATAGATGGTAGGCAATTCAAAATTAAAAAAAGGACTCTCGGAGCATGGACTTAATGAGTCAAAAATTAAAGAAGGCTCTATGAGCCGAAGTACATGTTTTGTCTATTGTCTTTTTTTATTTTGAATTGCCGACCATCTATATTTTGATACAACTTTGGACCCTCTTTGTACGGAGAGAGTTGGCAATTGTTAATCACATTCTCTCATCTCATTGACTCTCATTCGGCTCCTTGGTAACATGCGTTCCCGTCTCTGCCAGGATTGGACACAGCAGCAGATAACCGGTAAATATGTAACAGGCATAAATGGCAAAATAGCTCGCCTCGCCTGATAATATATGAGACAACTGTTCTATTACAAAGTCTTTCTTGGGAGGCTTGGCTAATTTACTCGCTCGTTTTACACGGGGTTCCATCGTTTTCTTTTCTAATCGGAAAACCTTGCTCCTCAGTTTGTTGACCTTCTGCCAAAGTTCTGCTTCACGAGGGGATGGGGAGGATGACGACTTTGATGCTTTACATCCTATGTCCTCCAGGATCGCCTGAATGTCATCTAAAAAAGAAAACACACACACAAAACACATAAAATAACATCTTTACGTGTGGGAACTACAGGTACAATTTCATCCATCCATGCATCCGCCCTATACAGCTTCTTCTTCTTCTGCGTTTGTGGGCTGAAACTTTCACACGCACTCATTTTTTTGCACAAGTGGAATTTTACGTGTATGACCGTTTTTACCCCGCCATTTAGGCAGCCATACGCCGCTTTCGGAGGAAGCATGCGGGGTATTTTTGTGTTTCTAAAACCCACCGAACTCTGACATGGATTACAGGATCTTTTTCGTGCGTACTTGGTCTTGTGCTTGCGTGTACACATGAAGGGGGATAAGTCACTAGCAGGTCTGCACATAAGTTGACCTGGGAGATCGGAAACATCTCCACACTTAACCCACCAGGCGGCCGCGACCGGGATTCGAACCCTCGACCTTCCGAGTTAATAGACCGACGTCTTACCACCCCGCCACAGCGCCCGTCACCCTATACAGCAATTATCAACTATGTAATGGATGGGTTTAAACATTTTTTGATGTCAGGGTGTTCTTCATGGTTAAAAATCTCTTACCTGGTTGAACAATTTGTGCATCAGGCGACAGGTCGGTGCTGGCTTCATTTGTAGCTACCCTTTGCGATGGTGGCTTCCTCCCACTAGCAACCTGCAAATGCACAGCTCTTTAACTGACAAACTCACAACCAACACCCAGTCCCAATGAAACAATTCTCCCAATTTCATGGCATTGGTCTTAGGCCACACAAAAAAGTGTATGTTTCTGGTAAGGCAAAACAAAAAATAATCTGTTTACGATATCCGGACCGACCCTATTTTTTTCTCACCGGCCCTAGACTTTTTTGGGGAATTAAAAAATAAAATTAAAATATTCAGATGGCTAAAATACAAAAATAAAAAGCCGACCTACCGACGCTATTTTGGGGGGGCCTATGTTACCTTTAACAGACTTTTTTTGTGGCCTAACATGACTAAAGGTGGAGATTTTTTTTCTAAACTTTTTTTTTTAAACCATCTTTTTAACTTATTTTGTTGAAAAACAGGAAAACAAGTGATTTTCGAATACCCCTTTTATTTTTGAAAATGCAAAAACAAAAGTCTAGGGTCATCGGGAAAACATAGGTAGGGTCAGGTGACCAGAAACATTACTTTTTTGTTGTTGACGCCGACCCTATACTTTTTTTGCCATTTGGGGCTGTTTTTTGGCAAAATAAGTTCATCATATCATCATAATCAAGACGTCAATCCAAAATAAGTAACGTTTTTTTGTTGGCCTTATCATTATTTTGCGCTAAATGCAAACAGGCATTATTTGATGGGAACAATGCTGTTTTTTTTCAATTCTTACATCAGCCTCAAACTTGTCATTACTCAACCTGCATTTATTAGTGTGCTTCTTTGATTTGCAAAAACCTAAAACCAATAAATAAATAACCTTCGGTGGTGGATTGAGCACTGCAAACAATGTCGGGACAGCATTCCACACAAGTGATCCTCTCTGCAGGATTGTTTTACTGGTTGGCCTCAAAGTGATCAGTACAAAGCTTGAGACCTTGAACATCAGCTGGCTGCAGCTTTTCAAAGTCCTCTCGCCTTGTGAATTGCATCCATATTCTGCACCTAGTTTGACAATAAAAACAACAATGTCATTGTTAAACTAAGCAAAAAGGAAAGACAAAAAAAGCTAAATCAGATCTTCAGTCTAAATCTAACGCTCTGCCGGAACGCAAAACGGATGAGTGATGTACCTTTGTACTGTAGTTTTCCCGTAAGCAAGGTTTGATAAAGGTTTCGGCAAATATGCCCACGGGTAGTTTGTCATCAAGTGTAAACTGTTGTTTTGTACTGACTGCTGACTCACACTCACAGTCGTAAGTACTCGCTGACGCTGTAGTCTACTGAGTGAGTTGACTCGAGCCATTGCATTCATTCTTCGAAGAAGGTAAACCTGATGAAATAATCACTGCACAACCCACCTTTTTTCTTCTTTAGGGAACTTGTGGAAAGTTTTCCCGAAGCAGCTCTGTTTGCAACGGGCGTTCTTGCAACAAAAAGCCGAGCACAATTTACCACCACCACGCACGCGATCGGTACCTACGCGATCCGCCATTTTGTTTTCGCCGCCAGCATGTGACTAGGGACGATAACCCACAAACACTTTTTCGCATTTTCTTCGCAAGTTCCACGTCTTCCTTTTGTACAGTGTTTGATATTATTCGAAACATGGCCAGCCAACGCACGTCAAAAATTACCGGGGATTCTGGTTATTTTGTACGTTTTTTGTGTCATCGTTTATGTTTTTCCAATCAAACAACAAATGTAACAAAAATTCTTACAAATCAAATCGTGGCTGTTGTTTGTTATCAGACTAACAGTGTCATCTGAATGACTCCATACGTAAACACGCATTTCATTTGGCAACAGTTTAGAAGAAAGTGCGAAATGCAGTTTACACCCAATGTCTACACACACACACACACACACACACGCATGCACGCACGCACGCCCGCACATTATACTTCGTCATTATACTTCGTCACTTTGTAGAATAACAGGCTCAACCAGACCCATATCACAACACCAATTGCAAATAGCTTTAAACACTGCCTAGCCACAAACATGACACGATATGTTTCTATTCTATCACATTCAGCAGACAAAACGTATGCACTACAGCCTGACCTTGATGACCGCAGATGTGCATACCAACCTACACACTTTTTGTTTGTTTTGTTTTTTGTTTTTGTTTGTTTGTTTGTTTGTTTCGCAAGTATCAGATAAAAAAGGGAAGTAATTGCTCCATAATTATAGCATTGAGCTATCACAACAACAACAACAACAATATTTACTGTTATCAAAATCCCTTTGTTGCGTCATCTTATCACTAACGCTTTGCCTTGGCCGGCTTCACACTTGGTTATGATTCTCTCGTTTGCCAGCAGTGCACGTTGGAGTCGCCTATAGATGAACATCACAGGAAGGTTTTTAGCTTCAGTTTCAATTTCTATCAAATTTGAATAAAAATCAAACTATAGTTTGATACAACATATTGCCTGAGGAAGAAAAACTCAAAAAGAGATTACCACATTCAAAAACAGCCATCCATGACATTGACAGTAGCAACGATGTTCTCGCAACTCAGACCTTGCTCGTTACTCTTTGCTACAACCGAGGAAGGACATCTGTTGCACTTTCCGGCAACACGCTAATAGAAAAATAAAAACTCCAGCAAACAGCCTTTCTTCATTCAAGTCACAACTGTCTACAACAATCGATGTGTTCTGCGCGAGGTTAGAATCCGGTTCCATTTTAGAATGGACCGGGTCCAGGTTGGAATTCCAACCCTGCGCAAGTACAGAGGTGCCATTCTAGAATGGTACATGCGTGAAGCATCGCGAGAGTGAATAAAGAGGGCCGTAATGTTTGTAGGTAAGACAGAGTTGTCTTCCCTTGAATTATCTCCACCTGCACCTTCCCTTTGATAAAATGGGGCTGATTTGTCTACCCCTGAAAAAATCCTTTGGCGATCTTGCGATGTCATGTCATGTCAAGAAAGTTGACACTCCTGAGTACGCAATAAACAAAGGCAGACCATAGCAAGGGGGACTACCAGGGCGGTAATGTTTGCAGGGCAGTTGTTTTTGTGATGAGAGCCGGTTGCGGCCGCTTGCAATGTCAGCGCTGTCTCCCTCTCGGAAATGTCCGGTTTTTTGACAATTTTTTTGACAGACAGACAGACAGACGGTCAGACCGATTAACCGACAGACAGACCAACAGAAGGACAGAGTGAGTTATATAGCTGTTGTCACAGGTTTAAAAAAAAGTTGACATTAACAAAAACAGAAATCAACAACTTTTGTCTGGTTTTATAATATTATGGGAAAACATTGAAAGCAATTCATAGTAGTAGTACTACCACAACAAATACTCTCAAAGGGGAATTCCATGCCTAAAAGTTTGACAGTTTTTATTTAATCTATCAGAATCCCTACCTTCCAAACTGTGATATGCCCACGTTTCAAACTCCTACAACCCTGCATTACTACTACACAAAAGAACAAAGTTCCAAGAATTATATCCTGGTGCACATTTATTTGTAGAGGAAGTACCAATCATTCAAGAGAGTTCACTTGATTTACAAATGGATTGGAGGTCTGTCATTTCCAAGCAACTGAATTGTAGCTTAAAATCAGTGAATACCCTTTATTTCTGACCAAGCCTCATTGCAATGACAGTCAATTAATTTTTCTCTCCAAAATCACAACATTATACCATGTCATACTTTCAAATAACCTCTAATTGCCCTTGAAAAAAATACAGGCTCCTGACGTTCTCAGTGCCCAGTGACGGCAGAGATTGACGAATTGCAATTCAACCGTGTAGCAAGATGACACCACTTGAGCCAGAGGTCAACTAATGATTAGTAATGACATTCCAATTCACAGCATCTTGATTGACAAGCTTGATTTTCCGTAATAACTGTGGAAAGTCAGAATTTTCAAACATTTTCCCTGAAAAGCATAAATACTCGAAGCTCAGCGTTCACAAATGAATCAAATGAAAGAATAAAATCGATGATATTGATTAGATGCCACAAGACCTTATGTCGAAATACAAACGCCAGTTATGGGATGATATGTCATTTTGGAGAAAACAGAGACGATTTTCTACAGAAACTAGCCTCGCCTTTGCCGATTTTCGTGGGGCCCACCGCAGCCAATTGCTTTCGTTGTAGTCGGCGCTCATAACGAGGGGTTTGCTATGGCTGCGAGTCTTGTGGTCAAAGCAGCACCGTTCTTAAGAGGCGCATACCTGATAGAACGTTAAAGCTAGTTTAAAAAAAAAAAAAAAAGCCTTTCCCTCGCTCAAACTATATAGTCATATTATATATCGATACAAAGCTAAAGACTTTATCTTCACAATTCAGAAGACTAACTTCATGTATATGAATAAGATTAAAAGTTACAAGCGAGATCGGCAAAACACTGTCAGTCCGGAAATTTCCGTTCGTAGCGATCAGTGCTGAGTGTCTCTCAAAATCGTAATCACTTTCAGAACATCCCAATCCCAATTCACGATGTCTTTGAGTAAAGTGTAAAAAACCCGAGAAAAAAACCCCAACCAAACACACAAAAAACAAAAACAAACAGAAAATCCACATTTGTGGCTTTGGCTGTGTGATAGTCTAACTGAAATGACTATTCCAACTTGGACCCAAAGTCCAACCTTGCGCACGGCCGATTCTAGAATGGACCAGCAACAAGGGTACCATTCTAGAATGGCACCCCTGTACTTGCGCAGGATTAGAATTCCAACTTGGACCCGGTCCATTCTAGAATGGAACCGGATTCTAACTTCGCGCAGAACAGATGCATCAAATGAGCAGTCTCGAAGGCTACTAGGACAGCGTCAAAGTTACTGCGCTTTCTATGGTATTCATACAACGCAAATCTTGCAACTAGTCAACGTTACGGTCTGTTACATGAATGAATGTAACACATAATTTTTCTAACAGTCTTACTGCAGTCACATTTCAAAACTGTTATCAAATTCATACTGTGACAGGTCTTTTGCGAGTGTGAACGATACTGTCTGTTATATAACAACAATTGTTTTAAATATTATTACTGTAGTAAGCCAGCAACAATCTGTAAACCCATAGAACTACATCACGAACATCGCGATACAGTCCAGTCATACACGTATTCTCTCACATGCACAACATTTGTCAAATAGGCCTCACAAAAAAATCTTTCATACAGCTTCGTTATACAGTACAATCATACACATATTTTTTTACGTTTGAAAAATCTGTCAAATAGGCCTTTCACGAACATATGTCATACAGCTGCGTTACAGTCCAATTATACACGTTTTATCATTTTACGTTTAAAATACATCTCAAACGGCCCTGATGTACAGTAAATGCAACAAAAACGCATTCATGCAGCAAAAATCCACCCACGCCTACCCAGAACAGGTCAATAACGTGTGATAACAACGGCAGAGATGATTGTGCGTTCTATTTGCAGCAATACAGAGGTTGTGGAGAGAACGGCCAACCACCGAATACGGAAATGAGAAAACAATCACATCATTTTTCTTATTCTGGCTCGCGGATTCTTGCGCTTACTCCCCAGATAGTTTTACCAAGATTCTTTATTGTAAAGTAAAGTGAAGTGAAGGTAAGAAACTGAAACATATGTAAACAAAAGAAACCATAAGAAAAAATACAAACTAATATGAAAAGAATCAAAACACAAAATCGCAACCTCTAAACCACCGCAGTCGCGACCGAGAAACCAACGCTTGGTGGAAAATGGGGTACACAAAAAATCAAATTATCCAAACACACAACTGGAGCACTGGGGCCTTCGTTCTGAGTCGTTTTCTTTTACCATAACTTAAAACCAACAAAATACTACATCGACCGAAGTCGGCACGCTTCTTACTTTTACTATAATTCCTACAACAACACCAACAACACTCTCAAATGAACAAAATCACAAATTCAGAAAACTAAACCAGATCTACAACAAGGAAAAAATGGCGGAATAGCTCGACAACCACGTGGAAGACTGCAAATCTTACTCTACCAAAAAATGTGTGTCAAGAGCGATCACACAAATGATTACAACCTCAAAAACAATGTAAATCATACTAGAGTCGGATCCTTTATTAAAAGAAATGAAAATTACTCACACTTCGTGGGCCACCAGACCTCTTAAAAGAGAGGGAGAGAGAAACCGTCCAAGGACAGATTCAGGGGAAACTACCAAGTAAAACTTTACAAAGCACAATGATCTCCCTTATACTTCTATACATATTCTTTCAACTGGAATAAACGAAACGAAATTAAAAGAAAATTAAAAATACTGTCGGAGACAGAACATTTCTCGTATTAAAATGATGATGTAACACATTCTCTCTCTCTCTCTCTCTCTCTCTCTCTCTCTCTCTCTCTCTCTCTCTCTCTCTCTCTCTCTCTCTCTCTCTCTCTCTCTGTCTCTCGTTGACTGGGTCCAGGTGAACGAACTGGTACATGTACCGTAAAGTACCTTGTAAGCGCCCACCCCCCCCCCCCCCCCCCTGTGCACCAAGGGGTACGTCTTCTGGAGAGAGGGAGAGAGAGAGAGAGAGAGAGAGAGAGATCAGAGAGAGAGAGATCACAGAGAGAGAGATCACAGAGAGAGAGAGAGAAATCAGAGAGAGAGAGAGAGAGATCAGAGAGAGAGAGAGAGAGAAAGAAAGAGAGAGAGAGAGTGAGACTGAGAGAGCGAGAGGAGGGGGAGTATTGTGTGTGTGTGTGTGTCTCTCTCTCTCTCTCTCTCTCTCTCTCTCTCTCTCTCTCTCTCTCTCTCTCTCTCTCTCTCTCTCTCTCTCTCTCTCTCTCTCTCTCTCTCTCTCTCTCTCTCTCTCGGCCCGGTACCATGTCAAACCTGACCATGGACGGTTTGGTCCATGTTTAGAATGTCATTCAAGGGGTACGCGTGACGGTGTCTCAGTCTCACGATATTCACACGAAACTCAAACAGTTGCTCCTCGAAGTCTGCTGGAACTTTCTGGTTGGTATTGGTACCTCGCCGAGTGGAGACAGCATGCCTTTGTTTCCAACGCTTCAGCCACATAGGTGATGCGACAAATTCGCCTATGTCCAGTCCACCAGCCAGTTCTAAGGCTCTTCTTTGCAAATCTTTGTTGCGGACGACACGCCCTTCCGCCCGCTCTTGATCAAGATATTCTAACACACCTTCATCTACCTCTTCTGATCTGACGTCTCGACCGCCATGTAACTTTCGCTTCTTCTTTTCCTTTCCGGCCTGGTGACGCAACAGGATATCGCCATTCTCTCGCCATTCTCGTATCCTTTTTCTATCTACCCCAAACTCACTTGCTGTTTGCCACACATTTCCATTGGCGTTATTATCCAAATAGTCAAGAGCTGACAGCTTAAATGCAACGATGTACGATTTGATCCGCGGCATCTTGTAATCATTGACTTGCAGGCGTTTAGATCCAAGGCGTGCAGACACACGTGATAGGGTTTGCAGAAAGGGAAATCATTCACAAAACTAGCAGATCAAGTGCGGAATTTTTATTTCCTCCGATTTCAATGGTGTAAAGTGGGGGGTGGGCGCTTACAAGGTACTACACCCTATGCACGGTTTTGGACTAAAAGTGGGGGGTGGGCGCTTACTCGATACTGGGCGCTTACAAGGTACTTTACGGTACCACCAAACGTGATGTAACACCAGCAGTACAAGACGAGAAAAATGACATCGTTTTTTGTCCCGGTGTCACGAACTGAAAACTCTGCTGAACAATCCCTCTCAATGCGGTCAATGCGCATGCGCCAATCTTGGACTTTGACCGAACGAACCATGGGTTAGGTTAGGGTTAGGGTTAGGATTAGCGTTAGGGTAAGGGTTAGGGTTAGGGTTAGGTTGTTCACGACCTGATTAATCTCCCCATGTTAACGCATGCGCATTGACCGCTTTGAGAGGGATTGTTCAGGCAGAGTTTTCAGTTCGTGACACCGGTTCCGTGCTCGGAATTTGTTCGTTTCACCCGCAGCCTCTATAATGTCAACTCGCAACATCAATATTGTACTCACCAACAGGGAAATAACTGGAATGAATTACCCATCAGAAGGACATGTCAATAGGCAGACACGGGATATTGCTCAATTGTGTTTCATTAACTGGAGTGCATGGGCAAACGCCTTCTTTTATCATCTGATATCACGAAACATGTTGGTTGTTATTCATCCACGAAAAAAGTGACAACTTCATTGTTCAAAAACATGTTGAATGTTTGCTAACATACATATAATTGAAGCTGTTCAGCGCTGAAAGTCCACAAAATGGTGCACTGGCCTTTAGCTCATAATTTACTAGCCAGAGAGCAAATTTTACTCGCCAAACCAACCATTTCTTTCAGCAACTTTACTCGCATTTGGTGAGTAAATTAACATTCCTGTCCATGGCGAGTAAAGTACTCGCCACTTTCAGGCCTGCTGTTTTCTACTTTTTACATTTACAGACTAACCCTTATAGCACGAGCTCGGATAGTACGAATTTCGTCATAACTCGACTTTTTTCTGGGGCCCTGCAAACTGCTCTCTCTTTCATAGTAAATAAATTCTTGATAACTCGAAGCTTCATTAAGACGAATATATTGATAACTCGATGTTATTTCACGACCCCTTGACCCCAAAACAGCCCACATAAGTCGAATAAATGAAGAAAATGAAAAAAATCTCACCAGAGTGACACCTGAGTAGTATTCAAATACATGTAAGCACACTATGCCAGACATACTGGAGACTCTGTATGGCTCCTATAAGCGGAAGAAATGAAGAAAGAAAATTAACTGGACAGTTCCAAAAATGTCTAGAAGCTAAGGGAGGTCACACTTGCTTTGTTATCTATGGACAGGAGCCTGAGGAGGTAACTCTTATCATACCAACACACCGCATAAAAGGGTTTAGCATGATCAGTTGGACCTGCTGGTCAATTATTTGGAATTTTCTCAAGAAATTAAAGGGAGGTAACTTATCCCATAAAAACCATGTAAATAGGAATTGAATATATATTGTGACACTGTCAGTGGGCAGCACACGCCTTTCAATGTTTTTGAGGCCGCCATGGGCGAAGCCGGGCCCTGAATGCTACTACCATACCGTCATGAAGCAGAAGAGCATCAAGGACTTCTTCAACCACGGTATTGTGACTTTGTATTGTAAAATTGGATAACTCGAATTCTTTCTAACTCGAATTAATTTCCCTGACCCCTGAAGTTCGAGTAAACGAGGTTGCACTGTAGTCAAGTTTTGACTAAATGTTTTAACATAGAGGGGGAATCGAAACGAGGGTCGTGGTGTATGTGTGTGTGTGTGTGTGTGTGTGTGTGTGTGTGTGTGTGTGTGTGTGTGTGTGTGTGTGTGTGTGTGTGTGCGTGCGTGTAGAGCGATTCAGACCAAACTACTGGACCGATATTTATGAAATTTTACATGAGAGTTTCTGGGAATGATATCCCCGAACGTTTTTTTCTTTTTTTCGATAAATACCTTTGATGACGTCATATCCGGCTTTTTGTAAAAGTTAAGGCGGCACTGTCACACCCTCATTTTTCAATCAAATTGATTGAAATTTTGGCCAAGCAATCTTCGACGAAGGCCGGACTTCGGTATTGCATTTCAGCTTGGTGGCTTAAAAATGATATAATGACCTTGGTCATTAAAAATCTGAAAATTGTAAAAAAAATATTTTTTTATAAAACGATCCAAATTTACGTTCATCTTATTTTTCATCATTTTCTGATTCTAAAAACATATAAATATGTTATATTTGGATTAAAAACAAGCTCTGAAAATTAAAAATATAAAAATTATGATCAAAATAAATTGTCGAAATCAATTTAAAAACACTTTCATCTTATTCCTTGTCGGTTCCTGATTCCAAAAACATATAGATATGATATGTTTGGATTAAAACCACGCTCAGAAAGTTAAAACGAAGAGTGGTACAGAAAAGCGTGCTATCCTTCTCAGCGCAACTACTACCCCGCTCTTCTTGTCAATTTCACTGCCTTTGTCATGAGCGGTGGACTGACGATGCTACGAGTATACGGTCTTGCTGCAAAATTGCATTGCGTTCAGTTTCATTCTGTGAGTTCGACAGCTTGACTAAATGTTGTATTTTCGCCTTACGCGACTTGTTTTTACATTTAGTCAAGTTTTGACTAAATGTTTTAACGTAGAGGGGGGAATCGAGACGAGGGTCGTGGTGTATGTGTGTGTGTGTGTGTGTGTCTGTCTGTCTGTGTGTGTGTGTGTGTGTGTGTGTGTGTGTGTGTGTGTGTGTGTGTGTGTGTGTGTCTGTCTGTCTGTCTGTCTGTCTCTGTGTGTGTGTGTGTGTAGAGCGATTCAGACTAAACTACTGGACCGATCTTTATGAAATTTGACATGAGAGTTCCTGGGTATGATATCCCCAGACGTTTTTTTCATTTGTTTGATAGATGTCTTTGATGACGTCATATCCGGCTTTTCGTGAAAGTTGAGGCGGCACTGTCACGCTCTCATTTTTCAACCAAATTGGTTGAAATTTTGGTCAAGCAATCTTCGACGAAGCCCGGACTTCGGTATAGCATTTCAGCTTGGTGGCTTAAAAATTAGTTAATGACTTTGGTCATTAGAAATCTGAAAATTGTAAAAAAAATATTTTTTTATAAAACGATACAAATTTACGTTCATCGTATTGTCCATCATTTGCTGATTCCAAAAACATATAAATATGTTATATTTGGATTAAAAACAAGCTCTGAAAATTAAATATATAAAAATTATTATCAAAATTAAATTGTCGAAATCAATTTGAAAACACTTTCATCGTATTCCTTGTCGGTTCCTGATTCCAAAAACATATAGATATGATATGTTTGGATTAAAAACACGCTCAGAAAGTTAAAACGAAGCGAGGTACAGAAAAGCGTGCTATCCTTCTCAGCGCAACTACTACCCCGCTCTTCTTGTCAATGTCACTGCTTTTGCCATGAGCGGTGGACTGACGATACTACGAGTATACGGTCTTGCTGCGTTGCATTGCGTTCAGTTTCATTCTGTGAGTTCGACAGCTACTTGACTAAATGTTATATTTTCGCCTTACGCGACTTGTTTCTCTTCCAATCACATTGTTCCTTTGCTTCATTTTTATATTTAGTCAAGTTTTGACTAAATATTTTAACATCGAGGGGGAATCGAAACGAGGGTCGTGGTGTATGTGCGTGTGTGCGTGCGTGTGTGCGTGCGTGTGTGTGTGTGTGTGTGTGTGTGTGTGTAGAGCGATTCAGACTAAACTACTGGACCGATCTTTATGAAATTTGACATGAGAGTTCCTGGGTATGAAATCCCCGAACGTTTTTTTCATTTTTTTGATAAATGTCTTTGATGACGTCATATCCGGCTTTTCGTGAAAGTTGAGGCGGCACTGTCACGCCCTCATTTTTCAACCAAATTGGTTGAAATTTTGGTCAAGTAATCTTCGACGAAGCCCGGACTTCGGTATTGCATTTCAGCTTGGTGGCTTAAAAATTAATTAATGACTTTGGTCATTAAAAATCTGAAAATTGTAAAAAAAAATAAAAATTTATAAAACGATCAAAATTTACGTTTATCTTATTCTCCATCATTTGCTGATTCCAAAAACATATAAATATGTTATATTCGGTTTAAAAACAAGCTCTGAAAATTAAATATATAAAAATTATTATCAACATTTTTTTTTCCAAATCAATTTAAAAACACTTTCATCTTATTCCTTGTCGGTTCCTGATTCCAAAAATATATAGATATGATATGTTTGGATTAAAAACACGCTCAGAAAGTTAAAACGAAGAGAGGTACAGAAAAGCGTGCTATCCTTCTCAGCGCAACGAATACCCCGCTCTTCTTGTCAATTCCACGGGCACTGCCTTTGCCACGGGCGGTGGAGTGACGATGCTACGAGTATACGGTCTTGCTGCGTTGCGTTGCGTTCAGTTTCATTCTGTGAGTTCGACAGCTACTTGACTAAATATTGTATTTTCGCCTTACGCGACTTGTTATATTTAGTCAAGTTTTGTTATATTTAGTCAAGTTTTGACTAAATATTTTAACATCGAGGGGGAATCGAAACGAGGGTCGTGGTGTATGTGTGTGTGTGTGTGTGTGTGTGTGTGTGTGTGTGTCTGTGTGTGTGTGTGTGTGTGTAGAGCGATTCAGACTAAACTACTGGACCGATCTTTATGAAATTTGACATGAGAGTTCCTGGGTATGAAATCCCCGAACGTTTTTTTCATTTTTTTGATAAATGTCTTTGATGACGTCATATCTGGCTTTTCGTAAAAGTTGAGGCGGCACTGTCACGCCCTCATTTTTCAACCAAATTGGTTGAAATTTTGGTCAAGTAATCTTCGACGAAGCCCGGACTTCGGTATTGCATTTCAGCTTGGTGGCTTAAAAATTAATTAATGACTTTGGTCATTAAAAATCTGAAAATTGTAAAAAAAAATTAAAATTTATAAAACGATCCAAATTTACGTTTATCTTATTCTCCATCATTTGCTGATTCCAAAAACATACAAATATGTTATATTCGGATTTAAAACAAGCTCTGAAAATTAAATATATAAAAATTATTATGAAAATTTTTTTTTCGAAATCAATTTAAAAACACTTTCATCTTATTCCTTGTCGGTTCCTGATTCCAAAAACATATACATATGATATGTTTGGATTAAAAACACGCTCAGAAAGTTAAAACGAAGAGAGGTACAGAAAAGCGTGCTATCCTTCTCAGCGCAAGTACTACCCCGCTCTTCTTGTCAATTTCACTGCCTTTGCCGTGCGCGGTGGACTGACGATGCTACGGTCTTGCTGCGTTGCATTGCGTTCAGTTTCATTCTGTGAGTTCGACAGCTACTTGACTAAATATTGTATTTTCGCCTTACGCGACTTGTCTTCTTTCTCCTCCTTATTTCTTTTCTTTTCCTTTACAATACCACATCTTTTCTTCTTCTTCTTCTCTTGCTTTTTTCCCTGTCGATCAGCCTTTTTACATTTAGTCAAGTTTTGACTAAATGTTTTAACGTAGAGGGGGGAATCGAGACGAGGGTCGTGGTGTATGTGCGTGTGTGTGTCTGTGTGTGTGTCTGTGTGTCTGTGTGTGTGTGTGTGTAGAGCGATTCAGACTAAACTACTGGACCGATTTTTATGAAATTTGACATGAGAGTTCCTGGGTATGAAATCCCCGAACGTTTTTTTCTTTTTTTAGATAAATGTCTTTGATGACGTCATATCCGGCTTTTCGTGAAAGTTGAGGCGGCACTGTCACGCCCTCATTTTTCAACCGAATTGGTTGAAATTTTGGTCAAGTAATCTTCGTCGAAGCCCGGACTTCGGTATAGCATTTCAGCTTGGTGGCTTTAAAATTAATTAATGACTTTGGTCATTAAAAATCTGAAAATTGTAAAAAAAAATAAAAATTTATAAAACGATCCAAATGTACGTTTATCTTATTCTCCATCATTTTCTGATTCCAAAAACATATAAATATGTTATATTTGGATTAAAAACAAGCTCTGAAAATTAAATATATAAAAATTATTATCAAAATTAAATTGTCGAAATCAATTTAAAAACACTTTCATCTTATTCCTTGTCGGTTCCTGATTCCAAAACATATAGATATGATTTTTTGGATTAAAAACACGCTCAGAAAGTTAAAACAAAGAGAGGTACAGAAAAGCGTGCGCACTATCCTTCTTAGCGCAACTACTACCCCGCTCTTCTTGTCAATTTCACTGCCTTTGCCATGAGCGGTGGACTGACGATGCTACGAGTATACGGTCTTGCTGAAAAATGGCATTGCGTTCAGTTTCATTCTGTGAGTTCGACAGCTACTTGACTAAATGTTGTATTTTCGCCTTACGCGACTTGTTTACATTTAGTCAAGTTTTGACTAAATGTTTTAACATAGAGGGGGAATCGAAACGATGGTCGTGGTGTATGTGTGTGTGTGTGTGCGTGCGTGTAGAGCGATTCAGACCAAACTACTGGACCGATATTTATGATGTTTTACATGAGAGTTCCTGGTAATGATATCCCCGAACGTTTTTTTCTTTTTTTCGATAAATACCTTTGATGACGTCATATCCGGCTTTTTGTAAAAGTTGATGCGGCACTGTCACGCCCTCATTTTTCAATCAAATTGATTGAAATTTAGGCCAAGCAATCTTCGACAAAGGCCGGACTTCGGTATTGCATTTCAGCTTGGTGGCTTAAAAATTAATTAATGACCTTGGTCATCAAAAATCTGAAAATTGTAAAAAAAATATTTTTTATAAAACGATCCAAATTTACGTCCATCTTATTCTTCATCATTTTCTGATTCTAAAAACATATAAGTATGTTATATTTGGATTAAAAACAAGCTCTGAAAATTAAAAATATAAAAAATATTATCAAAATGTAATTGTCCAAATCAATTTAAAAACACTTTCATCTTATTCCTTGTCGGTTCTTGATTCCAAAAACATATAGATATGATATGTTTGGATTAAAACCACGCTCAGAAAGTTAAAACGAAGAGTGGTACAGAAAAGCGTGCTATCCTTCTCAGCGCAACTACTACCCCGCTCTTCTTGTCAATTTCACTGCCTTTGTCATGAGCGGTGGACTGACGATGCTACGAGTATACGGTCTTGCTGAAAAATTGCATTGCCTTCAGTTTCATTCTGTGAGTTCGACAGCTTGACTAAATGTTGTATTTTCGCCTTACGCGACTTGTTTTTTTTCCCCTCAGTTTCTCATTGTTTATTTGGTCTACAGACATAGACGAGTGTTTCTCCAACCCCTGTCAAAACAACGGTAGCTGTGTAGACCAGGTCAACGCCTACACGTGCAACTACAATACAATACAATACAATACAATACAATAACTTTATTAATCTCTAAAAGAGAAATTGCATTGCTGAGCTTTTGTGTCCGTAATAAAACATACATAAAACATTCAAAAATAAACATTTGTTCTTTGTCATTCATACATTTTTGTGTTCTTATACATTTCTTCAATTCATACATCAATATTCTATCATAATTATGTACATACATTTATTCTCTTTTAACAGTCTGTCTTCAAACGCATCTCAGAGAGGGAGGCTAGAGATTTGTGTTGTGCCATAGGTAAAATCATGTGCTTAGCTATGAAGTAATGTTATCACATGTTATTTAAGGAAAATGAGTAAATATATGTACCAAGCGTATAACATCAGCAAAACTGAGAAAATACAGCACATTGGTTATCACATAAGAAAGTACATTAAAAATAAATTAACATGCATTCACCATCAACAATGCACAAACGAAAGTCAGCACCTTGCCGGTTATCACATATTGTCTAAGAGAGTAGAATAAGAGTATATAATCATGCAAAACAAAATCAACAATACTGAAACAATACAGAACACTGTCGATCATCCTAATTTGTTTTGCATCCATCTAATGTATCTGAGCTGGGTACTCTTTTACTCAGTTTTTCTTGGAGAAATGTAGGTAGAATTCGATGTGTAAATCGTGAAATCCCCAGGAAACTGTGCCGAATCGGTGATTCACTGGTGGAAAGAAATCACCATTATATACACACTTTATGACCGTCACCATTCTCGTCAAACATACATCAGAACAACAGAGCTTGTTTTACTATGTGAGGTCTTCAGCATGGCGCGTTCACATTCTAGCTTTCAGTCAATTCTGTTTTAAATCATCCTATCTTACTCTGATGTTCTGGCGCACAGAAAAACGAGATAACAAAAGATGACATAAGACGTAATCAGAGAGGTACCACGATGTCGATAATTAAAATCAGTGCCAAAAGTATTACGAAAATATGAACCAAAATAAAAAGTAATCTGGGACGTCGATATGATGTCAGCTCGGCATACCGTGTCTTCGACCACAAACAGACGACATAGCATCTTTGATTTGGGTTAAACCCCTACTACGTTAGTAGCCGCATCATGAAAAGTGGGATATGAGGCAACAGCGTATTTTTCCACAGACAGTTTGGATGACAGTTTTGGTATTATAAGTTAAGTTGTTACCAAAACTGGGAAATACGCCAGCTAACAGTTCAGCCAGTTAAGAAAATTTGACGCCTGATTATCAACATAATAAAACAAGTCGCGTAAGGCGAAAATACAATATTTAGTCAAGTAGCTGTCGAACTCACAGAATGAAACTGAACGCAATGCCATTTTTCAGCAAGACCGTATACTCGTAGCATCGTCAGTCCACCGCTCATGGCAAAGGCAGTGAAATTGACAAGAAGAGCGGGGTAGTAGTTGCGCTAAGAAGGATAGCACGCTTTTCTGTACCTCTCTTTGTTTTAACTTTCTGAGCGTGTTTTTAATCCAAACATATCATATCTATATGTTTTTGGAATCAGGAACCGACAAGAAATAAGATGAAAGTGTTTTTAAATTGATTTCGACAATTTAATTTTGATAATAACTTTTATATATTTAATTTTCAGAGCTTGTTTTTAATCCGAATATAACATATTTATATGTTTTTGGAATCAGCAAATGATGGAAAATAAGATGAACGTAAATTTGGATCGTTTTATAAATTTTATTTTTTTTTTACAATTTTCAGATTTTTAATGACCAAAGTCATTAATTAATTTTTACGCCACCAAGCTGAAATGCAATACCGAAGTCCGGGCTTTGTCGAAGACTACTTGACCAAAATTTCAACCAATTTGGTTGAAAAATGAGGGCGTGACAGTGCCGCCTCAATTTTCACGAAAAGCCGGATATGACGTCATCAAAGACATTTATCAAAAAAATGAAAAAAACGTTCGGGGATTTCATACCCAGGAACTCTCATGTCAAATTTCATAAAGATCGGTCCAGTAGTTTAGTCTGAATCGCTCTACACACACACACACACACACACACACACACACACACACACACACAGACACACACACACACGCACATACACCACGACCCTCGTTTCGATTCCCCCTCGATGTTAAAATATTTAGTCAAAACTTGACTAAATATAAAAACGCTGGCGCTGGACCCGAGTACTCTTCAGACTGGCTCGCTCCCCCAGAATGAAAGTTTGTGTCTTGTGCACGTGGATTTAAAATTTTTTTTTTTTTATTTATTTTACACAATTAAAAAAATAATTAGAGTAAAATAAAACATTAAAACGTTCATAATAAACAATAGTAAACAAGAATTAAAAAAAAATTAAAAAATAAAAAATAGACCGCCCATGCCGGGAATCAAACCCGGATCACTTGGATTAAAAAAAAAAATTATTTATTTTACACAATTAAAAAAATTATTAGAGTAAAATAAAACATTAAAACGTTTATAATAAACAATAGTAAACAAGAATTTATAATAAAAAAATAAAATAAAAAAAAATAGACCGCCCATGCCGGAAATCGAACCCGGATCACTTGGATTTAAAAAAAAAAAAAAAAAAAAAAAAAAAAATAGACCGCCCATGCCGGGAATCGAACCCGGGTCACTTGGATTTAAAAAAAAAAAAAAAAAAAAATTATTTTACACAATTAAAAAAATTATTAGAGTGAAATAAAACATTAAAACGTTCATAATAAACAATAGTAAACAAGAATTTAAAAAAAAAAAAAATAGACCGCCCATGAATCGATCCCGGATCACTTTGGCCATAGGCGGACGTGATTTGCACCAGGTAGCTGGCCGTTCCATTAGCTGCACGGCAGTTGTACTCCCACCGCGAATTGCGCCCGCCGTTAAGAGTCGTTTTTGTGGATTATTTGGCATTTAGGTCCCAGGTAACATTATGAAGTTTTAATACGATCAATCGGACCAATTATCAAGTTAGAGTATCAACTTTTGAACGAACTGCGCCCAGTAGTTTCCCAGCAATAAGCTGTTAAGTCGAGACAGACAGACAGACAGACAGACAGACAGCCACACACACAGACAGACACACAATTAAAGTCTGCTGGACCCTCCTACTGCGTACTCGGGGATGAACCATAAGCCCCTCCTTCAGTTCAGCTCCTTGAGGGCAGAGGGAGTGGAACACGGGATGAAGCAAGATTCACTCTCCTCTATTTCTGTCTATAGTGTTTGACCACCAGAAGTTTTGCGCTGTTGATCATGAGCCCGTTCATTCCTTTACAAAAAGTCTGCACACCTATGCCACATAGCCGTTCACAAGCTTTCGTTGCAGTGACTGGGCCTTTCACACCCAGGCAGTACCCATGTCTTTGACAGATTTTACCTTGCAGCGGCTTATTGTGAAACGACTCCCACGCTTTCGTCTCAGAAAGTGTTCATACCCCCCAAAGTATCTCTGTCTTCTTGAGATCTGATCGTATTTCGAGAGTCTTGATGCTAAGACAGTATTGCTTTCGAAAATCTGACATTTCATCAGCTCACAGTAAAACAACTCACACACTTTCGTTAAGGAAACCAGTCGTGCCTGAGAGGCATCCACATCTTCAAAGATCTTCTCCCTCAGCTTACCTACGACAACAACAATTTCGTCACTGAAAGTACTCAAGTCCAGAAAGTATTTTCTAAAGACATCTGATAGTCTCCCTAACACAGCATTTCTCAGCTACACACATAGAGCTAGGGTGGATAGTCATGAGTCCAGCGTATAGAGTCACCGGGCAGGACGATCTGAACGCCACGCCCACACAGGTCAGCCAAGTCCTGCTCAACCCCTCCCACGTACAGCCGGACGTTGGGACACTGGCCGAGGTTGATGGCCAGCAGCTGAGGACAGTCCAGCTCCAGGCGGTGAACGTCTCTGCATCCGAAGAGGTTGAGGAATTTGAGGGGCAAGGCCTCGACGCCCACCTGGGTGATGTTGCGGCACTTCTCGAGGTTGAGGTGCGCGATGTTGGGACAGCCGTGCAGCGCCATCTGCAGGACGTAGTCGGTCATGTGACAGCGGTACAGCACCACCGTGCGGGCTAGCGGCATGCTGACCGACAACAGGTTGACCTGTAAGGTAAACATATGTCACCGTCACGCTGTCAATGCAAACTTAAAACCTCAAAGACACATACTGCATCTGTAATAAAGTAGTTAGACTAGCACGGTAAAACCTCAAATCAATTGTGCCAAGTCGACAACGCGAAGTCAACTTCAGGACGCTGACTACACGAATCTTTGGCGCTGAACCTTTACTGGGGCGGGGATATAGCTCAGTTGGTAGCGCGCTGGATTTGTATTCAGTTGGCCGCTGTCAGCGTGAGTTCGATCCCAGGTTCGGCGGAAATTTATTTCAGAGTCAACTTTGTGTGCAGACTCTCTTCGGTGTCCGAACCCTCCCTCCGTGTACACTACATTGGGTGTGCACGTTAAAGATCCCACGATTGACAAAAGGGTCTTTCCTGGCAAAATTGCTTAGGCACAGTTAATAATTGTCTACCTATACCCGTGTGACTTGGAATAATAGGCCGCGAAAGGTAAATATGCGCCGAAATGGCTGCAATCTACTGGCCGTATAAAATTGCATCTCACACGGCATCACTGCAGAGCGCCTAGAACTGTACCCACGGAATATGCGCGATATAAGCCTCATTGATTGATTGATTGATTAAAGAGGAGTGCGTTGGAGAAACGCCGTCACTGGCCTAAGCTCCGCTTGCAACAAAGGGCCTAAGTAAGGAAGCAGTAAAGTCTTGAGACAAAAACTAATCTATACCCTTCAGCTTTATCTCCCAGAAGTAAAACGCTGCTATTGCACTCACCTTGCAGTCGAAAAGTCTGAGGAAGTCTATGGAGCCGAGGGCTTGAATGACACAGGAGTCGAGCACCAGCTGGTCGTCACTGCACAGGTTGAGCTCAATGCTGTCCACAGACACACAGTGTACCGTCAGCGTCTTCAGGGCAGGCATCCCCACCAGGGCCACCTTGCAGAGGTGGTTTGCCGTGATATAGATGTGGTTGAGCGTGATGATGTCGTTGTCCGCCTCCGTGTGGAACAACCTCAGGCAGGGAGCGCGCACGTGGACGGCCTCGCAGGAGAAGTCTCCCAGAAGACACACCTCTTAAAGGCTGGGGACCAGGTTTTCCTCCAGCAACAGGGAATCCACGGCGAGGCATCCGACCTTGAGCACCACCAACCTGGGGTTCTTGAACAGCGTGTCTCGCACGGTCCGCATGTCAAGCTCCTCGCAGTTGCTCAGCTCCAGGAAGCTCAGTTTCCCGCCTTTCAAGTTGAGCGTGCGCAGAACGTTGCTTCCCTTGATGGGAAAAGAAACATCTCCATCATACTATGAATTGCACTTGCAAGGAGTTCCAACATGTCCAATGTAGGAGGCTCAACCCCACCCTTCACAATGGGATAACCCTTAGTGCCGAACAACGATCAACCAACATGACATAGAGTTAAATATTCGCGCCAAATTCTTGACTAAGGACTTACTAGTAAAATGTGTCTGGTCAACAGATTTAGCTCTGTAAACAGTAAGTGAATTCAGGGGGTTCATACGCATGCCAGCCCTGCCAGAGCATACGTGAGAACATGCGCGCGCATGTGTGTGTGTGTGTGTGTGTGTGTGTGTGTTATCGCGAGAGAGAGTGAGAGATGGATTAATAGATTAGATGCACGCGCACACACACACACACACACACACACGCACACACACACACACACACACACACACACACTACTGCTACTATTACGAGGAATGAATAAAATCGTCAGTCACACACACACTCACAAATCTTCAGTACAGTTAAAACTAGCACCGAAACCCGTTATACGTGGCGTATGGTTTCACAGCTGACGAGGAGCGGGCGCAGCGCAGCTGTGTTCTCTTCTCACGCTTAGTCAGTGACCGCAGTGGTCAAAAATAGACAGCTCTGGCAGTTGAGAGTAACGCGAGACCTGCCACTCAGCCACCAATCTCAGGAAAGAGGCTCCGCCTACACCCATGGGTATTTCGGCCTGTTGGACCTCGGCCTTTAAATACAGCCAAATCACGAGCTACATGCAATCGATATCAGGCGACTCTATCGAACAGTAATATTATGTGCAGTTTGGGCTCCTGCGTTTTCGCATGGATTACCGGTTCAACTGGTTATGTTTTAGTGATTTTCCCTTGAGATTGTCCTCGCTGCCATAGCTGTGATTTAGTGATTTTTAGACTGTTGGGATTTTCCACATGGAAGCAGCGCGTGCACAGATCTGTTGTATAAGCACATCGGAAAGAAGATTTGCTTTGTGAGAGCATCAGAGAAAATATCTGTTTTGTGAGCACAACAGAAAAAGGATCAGTTTTGTGAGCAGATCATAGACAGGATCTGTTTTGTGAGTAGATCAGCGGAACGATCTGATTTGTGAGCACATCAGTGAAATGATCTGTTTAATAAGCACATCAGAAAAACGATCTGTTTTGTGAGAACATCAGAGACAACATTTCTTTTGTGAGCACATCAGAGAAACGATCTGTTTTATGAGCGCGTCAGAGACAACATTTCTTTTGTGAGCACATCAGAGACAACATCCGATTTGTGAGCGCAACAAAGGGAAGGAGGAAATCCGAAATGTCGGGAAAGGTAAAGCTGTTGATGACTCACGCACGCACGCACGCACGCACGCCCGAACGCACTCACTGACGCACGCACGCATACACTCACACACACACACACACACACACACACATACACACACGCACGCATACACAGATTGTTGGGGGATGGCAGTGCGAACAATTACAGAGAAGACCAGCTCGTCGCCTCGTTAGTTTTGAACAATGCGATGCGTCTCGTAAAACAACTGGCATTCCTTTTGCAGCAAACTCCAAGTTTCCCGAGAGACGAATTCCACCGCGTTCTGATAATTATGATGAGGCTTCGTTCATATTTTATCTTCGCTCGTTGTACTTAATATCACCGTTGGCAACGTCCGAATTTCTAGCAATTTAATAATAATAATAATAATAATAATAATAATAATGGACATTTATTAATCGCCCTTTCTCACAAGAGCTCACGGCGATTTACATATTAATTTCTTATTAATCAGTAATCTTTAATCACAAAGAAAAAAGTATTATTGAAGTGTGTGTGTTTTTGTTGTTCCCTTTTTTTTAAATACTGACCAGTAGTATTTAAAGATGCAGGGGTATTGCATTTTTTTCGTTTTTACATTTAGTCAAGTTTTGACTAAATGTTTTAACGTAGAGGGGGGAATCGAGACGAGGGTGTGGTGTATGTGTGCGTGTGTGTGTGTGTGTGTGTGTGTGTGTGTAGAGCGATTTAAAGAAAACTACTAGACCGATCTTCATGAAATTTTACATGGGAGTTCCTGGGTATGATATCCCCAGATTTTTTTCATTTGTTTGATAAATGTCTTTGATGACGTCATATCCGGCTTTTCGTGAAAGTTGTCACGCTCTCATTTTTAAACCAAATTGGTTGAAATTTTGGTCAAGTAATCTTCGACGACGCCCAAACTTTGGTATTGCATTTCAGCTTGGAGGCTAACAAATTAATTGATGAGTTTGCTCATTAAAGTTGTCACTAAAATCGATTTTTCGCAAACAGATTTAAAATTGATTTCATCGTATTCTTCATCACATTCTGAATCTAAGAATATATACATATGTTATGTTTACTCTTAAAATGTGATCACAATTAACAAAAATAGATTAATTAGTCTTTCGATTAAAATTAAGAAATCGATCCAAAAATGATTTCATCTTATTATTTATCGTTTCCTGATTTCAAAAACATATAGATATGATAGGTTGTATTCAAAACAAGCTCAGAAAGTTAACACGAATACCCAAAAGCGCGCTTTCCTGCTTAGCACAATACGCTACCGCGCTATTCTGGCGTGTGCATATCATTGCGTTTTGCACGTGGGAGGTGAGCGATTTCCTTTTCGCGGGGATTGACGAAGCTGTACTGTCTTGGTGAAAAAAATACAGTGCGTTTAGTTTCATTCCGTGAGTTCGACAGCTTGACTAAATGTAGGTAATTTCGCCTTACGCGACTTGTTTTCTTCTTGTCTGGGATTTAATTATCAATTGTCTTTTTGTTGTTTGTCAAGAAGTTAAATTATAGTGTGATCTTGATATTTTGTGTGTAATGTAAACAATAACTGTTTTCTGCGTGCCTCCATGGGGCCCGAGATTGAACTAAAAACCTGAAAATCTGAAATCTGAAGCCAAAAGGGCCAATCATAATATTATGACCCGTGCCCTCCACCCTCCTTCCTCCCCCTTCCCCCATCCTTCCTCCCCCATCCCCCCGTCCCCCCCATCCCCCCGTCCCCCCCATCCCCTAACCCCCCATCCCCTCCCCCCTTCCTCCAACCTATCCCCCGCCCCTGTGAGACCAGAAACCAAGCATACAACACCGTTTTTGTCTCATCACCATCAGGTACACGCCCTTGAACAAGCGACGACCTCCACAAGTCTCTTCACGGCCTCGGCACACAAAACCCACAACAACCGCATCATCTCGCTTGGCATGGACAACCAAGACTACGTGAACAAACAGCATGACGTCATCTCCACGTCATCACAGAACGGGGGCGGATTACGCAAAAAAGGGGCCGCTACTCCTCCGAGGGTGTTACCCGTTGAAAGCAAGGATGCGCCCTGCGACGGCGAAACTGAAGACGACGAGAATAAGGAACCACTAGCACTGTGCAAGTTCTTCGTGCAGCGTTACAAGCTGGCCTTTGGTAAGTTAGATTTATGTTGCTCTCAATTAGGCCTACAGTGGATTCCCCCTTTTAAGGCCTCCAAAAATCGTAAAATGGGGGTAAATTTACAGAGGTGATGCACAGAAAATCTGAAAAGACAAGGTCTTAAAAAGTACTATGAACTAGGCTAAGTAGCGAAGAGGGTCCTCTGTTGGGCATACTCCTGTAGAGCCACCTTCTCTTTACAGTCATCTATAAAATAAATTAAAGTCAATTTCAGATTGAATTCATTGCCGAAATCTGTATGGACACAATTTCAGACGCTTCTGGCTTCGTTTGTGTTGCTGCTGCAATGCTTGTTGTTGGCTCACGTAAGTGTAGCCTATGCGATGATAAACTTTGTCTGTCTGTGCGTGCGTGCGTGCGTGTGTGTGTGTGTGTGTGTGTGTGATAGAAACTTTAACATTTCCGAGTCTATGGATTACGTCAGTCTCGGTCAAAAGTGTTCGACGTGTGTGATAGAAACTATTTGAAGACGTCACATTATGACGTAAGAGGGTTAGACGTCACGCAAAGGAATTACTGAAAGTCTCGGTCATTGTTCTTGTGAGCGGGCCGAGACTACTTGGCAGATCCAGGGTCTCGCTTTCTTGCACAGTTTCACCTATGCTTACTGTGTGTGTGTGTGTGTGTGTGTGTGTGTGTGTGTGTGTGTGTGTGTGTGTGTGTGTGTGTATGTGTGACGGAGTGATTGAGTTTGTGTTACTGTTTGTCGATTTCTTACGTGAGCCTTGAAGGCTTCGCCTCTTGTTTTTTGTCGGTCGGGCGCCTGTGCCGCCTTGCACGCTTTTCCAGGGTAAATGTGTTTTGCGTAGTCATGCGCGAGTTCGCGCGTGATTCGGATATGCTCTAGAACGTCACTTGACACTTCGACTCGCAGTAAGACAGACCGGTCGGGTAGTGTTGTGGCACTGTTTCGGACTTGAGAGGTATGAACAGCTTTCTATTGTTTGTTATTGCAACGTAACATGATTATGTTTTAATGTACCAAGGCGTGTTATTCTGTAAGCCTACTATTGAGGTAAAAGGAACGATATGGAATTGTAACTTCTGCTGCGGAAATGTGCGTGGTAGAATGAGAGCCATTTTTGGTCTTGACCTTGACTTGTTGTGTTTTTATCGTCTCGAGTTCATGCGTAATTTTAATGTTGAATTGTTGCCTCGCCCCAGTGTGTATCGTTGTCTCGCTCCAATGTGTTCTCGCACCACTGGTTTGTTTAACCTAGATTTTATTCGTTGATGTATAGTTATTAGCATATATTTTGTGTTCTTCAGGAACCTGAGTGGGCAATCCCCATGCCTTTTCGTTGTTCGCTGCCATCACTAGGAGAAGACGAGGTATGCACATATGCATTGTGAATATTGTGTTTGTAAGAAAGTGTGTATGACAACCTATGGCGAAATGTGCAATTGTTTTAAACTAAGAACAAATTGTGACCAGATTGAGCGTTGTCATTTTCTTCAACTGCGTTATAATAATGTCATTAATGCAGTGTTAAACTTGTGATAAAGTAAAAGCATAATGAAAAGGTGATAGATGCTATTAATATGATAACTGTACATCACTTTTTAGCACTAGTTTTTATGCTCTTAATCATGACTGTTCTTTTGCTTTATTGCAGTCTTTTACGGCCCTGTATGATTCGAAAATAAAGAAGTTTTACCATACATCCGTCTTGCGTCTGTGAGAGGCAGCGACAGTAAAAGACTCATCACCAAGAGGAGCCTCTGCGTCATCGTTCCTCTTCGTCATCGTTCCTCATCTCGTCCCTCGATGTTTGGGCATCATTCAAGACTGCTCGTCGACAAGCACTCGTTCAGCTTGTTGTGCCACTAGCTACCTGCCACAGATTGTGTCACCACTTCTTCACTTGCAACTCGTCATTGGCATTTGTCACTGCCAACTCGTCACTGCCAGTCTACCTTCTGTCATACGGCAGTCCTTCTACAGCTTCAACAATTCTTCGGCTGTTCGGCATTCGCGACTTTGAGCAACTCGCCTGGTCCTGGCATTCGTCAAGCTAGCCCAGTATCTGCTCCTTAGTCTTCGCCACAGTTCCGACTTGTAAGTACTACGTTTAGCTGCTGTGAAGATTCGTCTGTGCCTTTAACTTCGATTCGGCGTGACCTACGTTTATCGACAAGTGGTAACCTTTCTATGTTTTTGATTGATTGTGCCACAACACTACCCGACCGGTCTGTCTTACTGCGAGTCGAAGTGTCAAGTGACGTTCTAGAGCATATCCGATTGATTGATTGTTTTTGACTGTCTGTTACATGCATTTGAGTTCGTGAGTCACCAAAGAAGAGTCGCCAAATCTTATTCTAACTTTTATAAGCTAGTTCATTTGAACTTGGAACTGAGACATTTTTAGTGACTGTTTACATTTAAAATTCTTACTTTGTGAACTCAAGAGTGATTTTACTAGTCAACTTTGCTGTGATCTGCATCTTGGTTCTTCATTGAGTGATCTTTTAGTGATTATTTTACAGTGTACTTGCACTAAGCCCTTTGTGGGTTACTTGATCTGCTGATGGTCTGAGAAAGGCTTCATTATCCTTTAGTGGACTTGATCTTTGGGTGTGATTGCATTTTTTAAGGTCGTGAAAATTGAACTTTTGGTATTTGTCTTCATAGTCGGTCAATACGACCTGAATCATCGAATTGCCAGACTTTTCATTCATACAACTTGATTATTTAGTATTTGTTGATTTTCATGTTTAGTGTTTAGGTTGTTTATATTGTTTATGTTTATACTTTATTGAATTTATTATTTCTTTGGTTGATAGGTTGAAAGTACTTATTTTTGTTTAGGTGTTGTGATTTTGTTCATTGATGTTCAGTGAAGCAATAGTTTAGTATCTGGTTATTTATTGAAAAACAATATTTTCTTTGGAGTTACACTTTACAGACATTCAGAGCTCATGTCAATATTGTCTGAAACAAACACTCTCCTCTCACACAATGCTGACCCTCAGGAATTAGCTTTGCAAAAGTCCATCATCAACTCAAGACTTGGCTCAGTAAATGAAACTGCAGAGCAACTCAAACAACTAGGACTTGAGGAAAATCTGGAGACTGCACTCTCAGAATTAAACTTTTCTGCTGTTGCAATCGTATCCAAAATCGTTGAAAGAAGCCATCCCTCTCCTAGATCAACAGCCAAATCTGTCTCGTCCAGAGCCTCTTCTGTTAAAACATGTTCATTCAAGCAGTCATCAGTGTCCTCCCAGAGAATCAAGATTGCAGCTGAAGCAGCAGCTCTCAAAGCCAAACTTCAAGCTAAACTGGAAGAAGATCAGATTGAAGATAGATTGTCCCAACTCAAACGTAGACTTGCACAACAACTTGAGACCCAGATCAAAATGGAAGAAGCAAAATTAGAAGTTTTCACAAGAAGAACAACAACATTTTGTTCACACCACAAATTCCAACCTCACTTTGCCAGAAAAATCACATGTCGGTTTGTTTGAAGATACTCTTGTAAAACAGTCACATTCAGTTTCAGGCAAAGATGTAGTTCAAGAGTTAGAACATCACCAACCCTCATACATTGATCACGATCATCACAGACTCTCACACGGTGATCAAAGAAATCATAGACTCTCACACGTTGATCATAGTTATCATCAGCCCTCTCAGTTTGAACAAGGCTATGGTCGCCCCTCATACTCTGATGAAAGTCGTCATCGACCGCCACAGTTTGATCAACGTCATCAGCGACCCTCACAAATAGATCAAAGTCATGGTCAGTCCTCGTCATCAAACGAGTTAATTCGTACCCTTTCGCAAGCCATTGCTTCCAGTCGACTACCTGTTCCAGAACCACCCGTGTTCACCGGAGACCCTCTTCAGTACCCTGACTGGAAAGCATCCTTCTCCGCACTCATTGAAAATAAGGGCATTCCAGCTGCCGACAGGATACACTACCTGAAGCGTTACTTAGGAGGTCCTGCTAGAGAAGCTGTGAGCGGCTTCTTCCTTCTGAGGAGCGAACAAGCTTATTTGCAAGCCAAGGCCATTCTTGAAAAGAGATTTGGAAACTCGTTCATCACATCGGACGCTTTCATGAGCAAACTGAACAATTGGCCGAAAGTTCCAAACAGACAAATTAGCGCTCCAAAAGCTCTCTGATTTTCTCGTACAATGCAACACTGCTCTGAAAGAATTTCCCCCTCTCAGAGGCCTCAACAACATTAGCGAAATTCTAACAATCGCTCAGAAGCTTCCTGATTGGGCATCTCAGAGATGGAATCGAGTCATAGGCACAACCCGCAGAGAGAAGAGTAGATACCCCTCATTCGCAGATTTTGTCTCCGCTCAAGCCGACATTGCCAACGACCCCGCTCTCAATTGCCAATCAACTTTGCAACCCATTCCCCCTCGACCAAACCACACCAGAGAAAAGACATTGTCTGAAAGAAACGCTTTTGCTACCAACAGCGAAGAACAGCCAGAATGCAAATTTTGTAAGTGGAAAAACCACAGTCTGTCAGAATGCAGAAGCTTCGCAAGAAAAATCATGCAAGAAAAGAGGGAGTTCGTTCAAAAGGAAAGACTTTGTTTTGGCTGCCTGAAGCCTGGCCACCTGTCAAAGCAATGCAAGAAACGTTGTGAGTGCTCCATATGCCAGAAAAGACATCCCACTAGTCTCCACGACGATACTCCTCGACATTCTGGAGTGAATGAGGAAATAAGTGGAAATCATAGGGTCATTTCAGGTCAGGAAAATGGAACGCTGACTTCAATGATCATTCCCGTTTTCATTTCGTCCAAAACAAACCCTCAAAAAGAACATTTAGTGTACGCTCTAGTTGACTCCATGTCGGATTCCACCTTTCTCACAGAGGACGCAGTCACCGACCTGGAAGCCCCCTGCACGCCTGCAAAACTTCGTCTGACGACACTAACCAACAACAGTCAGCTGATCAGCTGCAAGAAGTACAGTGACCTTCAGGTCAGACGTTACGGCTCGAACACATGTGAGTCTCCCTGGGTCATTTTCAAGAAACCACATTCCTGTGGATGAGTCGCACATCCCCACACCAGAAACTGCAAGCTGTTGGCCCCATCTTTTGGGAGTGAAGGACCTGCTGGTACCGAAACAGAGTTGTCCTGTGGGGCTGCTGATTGGATACAATTGCCCTCAAGCTCTAGCCCCTCTGCAGTGCATCACAGGAGATCCCAATCAACCTTTCGCCATAGAAACTAGTCTCGGTTGGAGCATCATCGGTGGGCCACCCCCTCAAGTTGAACCTTTCGATGCTTTCGGCAAAAGCCATTGTGTCATCACGAAAGCTGTGTCACACACAGGGTTAGTGAGACATGTATACAAGACACAAGTCCAGGAAGTCACTACTGGAGAACTGTTACATCTCATGGAGAGAGATTTCACTGATCACGACACTCAAAAGATGTCTCAGGATGATCACTCGTTTCTTCGAATTCTCAACGAAGGAATCCATAAAAGAAGCGATGGGTTCTATGAGATGCCACTTCCATTCAAACAAGCACATCCAAACCTATGCAACAATCGCCAAGGTGCTCTCCACCGCGCTCTATCCCTTCAGAAACAACTCTTGAAGAGACCTACATACAGAGAACACTACATGTCCTTCATGGAGGACCTGATCGAGCAAGGAGAAGCAGAGAAAGTTCCGCAAGAAGAATTGCACTCAGCTGGCTCGAAGTGGTACATACCACATCACGGCGTTTACCACCCCGAAAAGCCCAACAAAGTCAGAGTAGTTTTCGACTGCAGCGCAAGATACCATGGAACAAGTCTGAATGACCATCTCCTGCAAGGTCCGGATTTGATCAACCCCCTCGTGGGTGTACTGAGCAGGTTTCGAAAAGGATCAATCGCCTTCACCTGTGACGTCCAGAAAATGTATTACCAATTTCGGGTACCCAAAGAACAGCAAGACTATCTTCGCTTCCTGTGGTGGGAGGGTGGAGATCTTTCCAAGCCTCCAGTCGACTACAGGATGAAAGTTCATCTGTTCGGCGCCACTTCGTCCCCTGGTTGCGCAAACTTTGGCCTAAAACAAATAGGCAGAGATTACAGATATCTGAGTGAGACGGCTGCAGACTTCCTGGACAGAAACTTCTACGTTGATGATGGGCTGAGAGCCGAAGAAACTGTGGCTCAAGCCAAAGACGTCATCTCAAACGCCAGAGAGATCTGCGCCAAAGCCAATCTGCGGCTTCACAAGATCACTTCAAACAGCGAAGAAGTCGTGAAAACCATTCCAGAGTCCGAACGTGCGGGTCCAACACAGACGAATGTTGACATTGACAATGGTAGTGAATCCATGACCCTAGGCCTTCGGTGGTGCACAAGTGATGATACGCTCCGCTTCAAGCTTCGTCTAAAAGAGAAGCCTCAAACTCGAAGAGGATTGCTTGCCACTGTAGCCTCGGTCTACGATCCCTTGGGGTTGATAGCTCCTGTAGTTCTAGTTGGAAGACAGATCCTGCAGGCCATGTGCAAACAAAATCTTGGCTGGGATGATCGTGTACCAGAAGATCTTCGTCCTCTGTGGGAAAGGTGGATTGATAATTTGCAGCAACTGCAGAACCTACAGATTCCCCGCTGTTATCATCCAGCAAGTTTCGGCAAACCCGTAAAAGCACAGCTTCATCACTTCTCCGACGCATCAACAACTGGATGTGGACAGTGTTCGTACTTGAGGCTTGAAGATGTCACAGGAGACATTCATTGCGCTTTGGTGATGGGAAAGACTAGAGTCGTACCTCTGAAACCAACTACCATCCCCGGATTGGAACTCCAGGCCGCAACATTGTCTGCAAAGGCAGCTACGTTTCTCAGTTCAGAGCTAGATTACCCCAACTTGACTCATCACTTCTGGACTGACTCGAAAGTCGTTCTCGGCTACATCAAAAATGAAAGCAAACGGTTCCACATGTTCGTCGCAAATCGAGTCCAACAAATTTGTCAGAACTCGCAACCAGAGCAATGGAATTACGTCAGTACTGCCGAAAACCCAGCAGACCATGCATCGCGTGGACTCACCGTAAACGAACTGAAATCGTCAGTCTGGTTCTCTGGTCCCGAGTTCCTTTGGAAACGAGAAATCACACCAGAAGATGTGAAACTTGAAATCCCCACAGATGACGTGGAAGTTAAGTCTGCCACGACCCACTTCTCACATCAGTCACCCACTAGCTTTGAAGATAGAGTCAGTAGGTTTTCGAGCTACATCAAACTCGTTCGAGCGGTCGCAGCAATCGTCAAGTGCTGCTCAAGGAAAAAGGGAAAAGTTCTCTCAGAGCTCGAGGCAAGGCAAACTTGCAGCTTTTAGCGCCAAAACTCCTTTTTACGCCCTTTTGGGTATTGTTGTCAGTCGTGGAATGACTCGTTTCCCCCTTTATTCCTTTTTTTCAATCACTCTGTGATTTGGGGTGGGAGTGTTGCTGCCGCAATGCTTGTTGTTTTTTGTCGGTCGGGCGCCTGTGCCGCCTTGCACGCTTTTCCAGGGTAAATGTGTTTTGCGTAGTCATGCGCGAGTTCGCGCGTGATTCGGATATGCTCTAGAACGTCACTTGACACTTCGACTCGCAGTAAGACAAACCGGTCGGGTAGTGTTGTGGCACGGTTTCGGACTTGAGAGGTATGAACAGCTTTCTATTGTTTGTTATTGCAACGTAACATGATTATGTTTTAATGTACCAAGGCGTGTTATTCTGTAAGCCTACTATTGAGGTAAAAGGAACGATATGGAGTTGTAACTTCTGCTGCGGAAATGTGCGTGGTAGAATGAGAGCCATTTTTGGTCTTCACCTTGACTTGTGTTTTTATCGTCTCGAGTTCATGCGTAATTTTAACGTTGAATTGTTGCCTCGCCCCAGTGTGTATCGTTGTCTCGCTCAAATGTGTTCTCGCACCACTGGTTTGTTTAACCTAGATTTTATTCGTTGATGTATAGTTATTAGCATATATTTTGTGTTCTTCAGGAACCTGTGTGGGCAATCCCCATGCCTTTTCGTTGTTCGCTGCCATCATTGGGAAAAGACGAGGTATGCACATATGCATTGTGAATATTGTGTTTGTAAGAAAGTGTGTATGACAACCTATGGCGAAATGTGCAATTGTTTTAAACTAAGAACAAATTGTGACCAGATTGAGCGTTGTCATTTTCTTCAACTGCGTAATAATAATGTCATTAATGCAGTGTTAAACTTGTGATAAAGTAAAAGCATAATGAAAAGGTGATAGATGCTATTAATATAATAACTGTACATCACTATTTAGCACTAGTTTTTATGCTCTTAATCATGACTGTTCTTTTGCTTTATTGCAGTCTTTTACGGCCCTGTATGATTCGAAAATAAAGAAGTTTTACCATACATCCGTCTTGCGTCTGTGAGAGGCAGCGACAGTTTGGAATCTTAAAATAGAGTCCATCACTGCAAGCGACAAAACATGCTACAATACCTGTATTGCCTTTTTAAATTTATTTAATTCACTGGACGATACCTTAAATTTCCCCCACGATGGCCGCAGCAGATTCAGTGTTGATTCTTCTACGTGATTTTTACATTTAGTCAAGTTTTGACTAAATGTTTTAACATAGAGGGGGAATCGAGACGAGGGTCGTGGTGTATTTGTGTGTGTGTGTGTCTGTGTGTGTGTGTCTGTGTCTGTGCGTGTGTGTGTAGAGCGATTCAGAGTAAACTATTGGACCGATCTTTATCAAATTTTACATCAGAGTTCCTGGGTATGATATCCCCAGATATATTTTTCAATTTTTGGATAAATGTCTTTGATGACGTCATATCCGGCTTTTTATAAAAGTTGAGGCGGAACTGTCACACCCTCATTTTTCAATCAAATTGATTGAAATTTTGGCCAAGCAGTTTTCGACGAAGGCCGGACTTCGGTATTGCATTTCAGCTTGGTGGCTTAAACATTAATAAATGACTTTGGTCATTAAAAATCTGAAAATTGTAATTAAAATTTGATTTTTATAAAATGATCCAAAATTACATTCATCTTATTCTTCATCATTTTCTGATTCCAAAAACATTTTTTTTTTTTCTTTTTTTTTCACTTTACAATGGAAATATTCCTTATATTTACAAATCAAATTTTCTACTTAATATTTGAAACTCGAAAATTACGAACACTGATCCCTGACAAGTTGTCTTTCTAAAAATACTAATACACATTTTCCCAATTAATATTACGTGATTTACAAAATTTCTCATCTTTTTACAATTTGTGTCTTGATAGCCAAATATTATATATCCTGCATCTTAAAATTAACCCTCAATCCAGCCTTTTCCTCTATCCAGTTTTCTATCTTCGTCCAAAACAACTTTACCGGTATGCACTCATAAAAAAAATGTTCAACAAAATCAACTTCCGTCCAACAAATACAACATCTGTTATTCTCCCTGACTTGCATTTTACATAATAAAATATTTGTTGGATATATGTTATGTAAGATTTTCCATTGCAATTCTCTTAACCTCACTTCTTTGGAAACATGGGCAAGTGTCCAAATTTCCTTATCTACTTGTACACCAAACTTCCTCAACCAAAAATTATATACACAAGGTTTTTCTACAGCAGTATCTACACTTTTCTTTTCTATCATTTTTCGTATTTGGCTTATTTTTATCATATACAGGCTACCATCAAACAATTGCTTATCCATCTGGACAATAATATGTTTATTTTCAATCCAATTAATCCATACTTTGGGTAATGCGTTTATTAATGCCCTATAATCCAATAAAATATTTGCATTATTCTTTCCAATTTGTATATACCTCTGCTGCTGACTTCAATCTCTTTTCTTCCACTATAAACAAATCACTTACTCGTTCAATCCCAGCATTTTTCCAATACAAATAAAACAACATTTTCCCTTTATACCGAATCAAATCATTACTCCACAAAATCTGTTTATAAAAATTGTTTACATCAATCTTATCATGTTCCATCCTACGCTTGTAACTCAAATGTGTCCACACTACCCTCTGCCAAAATGGGCTTCCAGTCATTGTCAAATTCAATTCCTTACTCGGTTTAACATTCAAATCAAAACAACCATACCCTGAAACAACATGTCCCAGAAACCATAGTGGTATAAACGTCCAATTTGCTCCCTTCTTTTCATACAAACGTCCGACCCATTGTAAATAAAAAGACTCTTGCATCCTGTGCACATTTAGCATTTTCAACCCACCTTCACTTATTTCTTTCTCCATTACTTTTCTTTTCACTTTTTCAAATGCTTTTTTATTCTAACACTTTCTCTGCCAAATAAACTTATAAAACAATCTATTTAACTCTGTCAAAACCCGATCTGGCAATCCAATCGTCTGCATCACAAATACTAGCTGTGAAATAAAAAAACATTTGATTATTACAATTTTACCGTGAATCCTTAAATCTCGTCGACTCCATATCTTAATCAACTTCTTAATCTTCTGAACTCTTAATACCCAATTCTGTTCAACATTTATTGCTCTATCATTATTTACGAAATATATACCAAAAATCTTAATCTTCTCTGTGCACTCAAAGGGCAACTTTTGCTGACCACAATGCTGTCCAATTTTCATTATTTTGGTTTTATTAACATTCAGGGTCAGTCCGGAAAACTTTGCAAACTGTATTATTATATCTTTAACTTTAAAGACATCACCACTGTTCTGTAAAAATATTGTTGTATCGTCTGCTAACTGTTTAATTTTTAGGGCACTCTCCTCGCCCACCTTTGAGGGTAATTCAACACCCGTTATATCACTTTTCCTAATTTTAGTGGCAAGTATTTCCACCGCCAATATAAAGGCCAGGGGTGAAAATGGACAACCTTGTCTTATACCACACTTCAAGGGAAACGGTTCTGAAATCCACCCTCCGTGATTAATACTACTAAAAGTGTCTGTCATTAAAAGCTTAACCCATTTTTGAAAATCTTCACCAAAACCATATGATCTAAATGCTTCTATCATAAATTCCTTATAAATGGAATCAAACGCTTTACGGTAGTCAAGGGCCAATATAAACCCAGACTTATTCGTTCGATTTAAATACTCTATTACGTCATCTATTGTACGAATCACGGTTCCAATATTCCTTCCTTTTATGTAACCAACTTGATCTTCATTTACTAACTTACAAATAACCGAACTCAATCTCTGATTTAAAACCTTTGCCAAGATCTTATAATCTGTATTAAGTAGGGTAATTGGACGCCAATTATTAAGGTCTTCCCTGGGTAATTCTGTACTTTTTTGTAATAACTTAATTATTCCTTGTTTTTGCGTAAAAGACAAATTATTATTACGAAAGGCTTCATTAAACGAGTCTGTAATCATGCTCTTTAATCTATTCCAAAACATTTTAATAAACTCTGTAGTGAGTCCGTCACTTCCAGGTGATGAACCATTTTTCATCATTTTTAATGCTGCTGCCACCTCTGCTTCCGTCAACATCCCTTCACATACATTACTATCTTCGTCCGTTAATTTAAGCAATTCTTCTTCATCACAAAATTCCTTTGCTTCTGCCCTGATGCGTTCCTGACTTTATGGATTTTTACCATACAAACATTTATAATACTGCACTTGTTCATTCAACACAAGAAATTGATCATCAACAATATCACCATTACTTGCCCTCACATGTGTCATCACATTATTTTGGGCTTGTACTTTTTCCAAATTCAAAAAATATTTCGTATTTCTTTCTCCTTCTTCTACCCACTTAGCTCTTGATCGTACATGAGCTCCTCTTGCTTTATCCATGGTCATTATTTCCAATTTCGATTTAACATTAAACATTTCTGCCTGCAATTTCTCATTATTAGGTTGTTCTGCACAATGTTTTTCCAACTGTTGCAACTTTGCTTGTAAATCTACAAATTCATTCTTCTGGCTTCTTGACCTTGATTTACCAAATTCTATACAAAACGATTTAATGTTTGATTTACATGTTTCCCATTGATCCTGAGCATTAGCACCCCTAGGCACATTATTACACATCTCCTCTATTAACGCATTCATTTTTTCAACAAATGCTTGATCTTTCAAATAGGATTTATTAAAGCGCCAGTAGCCTGGGCCCCGTACAAATTGGGAATCACACATTTCCACCAAAACCCCTCTGTGATCGGTATTTGCAACCGACACAATTTCACAACTTACACAGTTTGGGATAATGTCCTCTGTTACAAAACAATAATCCAGTCGCCGTGCGATAAAAGGGTTACGTCTGCACCATGTATACTCTTTTTCCTCACCATGCAACATTCTCCAAACATCACTCATATTCAGTCTAAATATTGTATCTTTCAACAACTCAACTTCATTTTGTTTATGATTTTCACCAGCAATAATATCCAACTCATTTGACATAACTAAATTAAAATCTCCCATTAACAACACTTTTTCTTCCGTATACTTTAGCAACACTGAGTTCAACTTATTATAAAATCTTACTTTTTCTTGGCTTACATTTGGAGCATACATATTAACTACAATATACTCTTTATCTTCTTTTATAACAGAAATTACTAATATTCTATCATAACTCTTCAATAAACTCACTTCCCCTACAAAATGCTTTGAAACAAGGATAAGTTCTCCCCTGCTATTATGCGTTCCTTCACTATAAAACATCTTTCCATCCCATTGTTTTTCCCAAATAGACACGTCTTGTTCTGTTATGTGTGTTTCCTGCATGCAGGCTATATCAACCTTCTGCTGCTTTAAAAAGGTAAACATTGCGTTTCTTTTTAATTTATTTTTTAAACCTCTGGTATTTAACGAGATCACACGTAAACGATCCATCCCGACAAAAGAGATTTACCAACTCAGTCTTCGACCAAATTCACAAATTCAAACTCAAAATCGTAGAAACAAAGCCAAGACCGAACACCAAAAAGGATCTACTCAAGTTGACGCTCTGTCATCCCAAGACGTCACTGAACTCCTCGTTTTCGTCTTCGGATGCCGGTCCTCTTCCGTCCTCTTCCTGGTCCGGCTGACGTACTTGCTTTTCTGGCTGTGTTGGGGGTGTCGCTCCAACAGAGCGCCGTCGTTTCCAAAAACATCTAAATATGTTATATTCGGATTAAAAACAAGCTCTGAAAATTAAAAAAATTAAAATTATGATCAAAATTAAATTTCCGAATTCGATTTAAAAACAATTTCATTTTATTCCTTGTCGGTGCCTGATTCCAAAAACATATAGATATGATATGTTTAGATTAAAAACAAATTCAGTAAGTTAAAAAGAATAGACATACAGAAAAGCGTGTTATCCTGCTCAGCGCGACCACTACCGGCACTATTCTGCATGGCTTGTCGATTTCACTGCCTTTGCCACCACAGAAGCTTGTATCCAACCACCGGTCGATAACTATTTACTCCTGCATGCGTATTATTTACTGCTGCATGCTTACCCTTACTACTTAGGGCGGGGATGTAGCTCAGTCGGTAGCGCGCTGGATTTGTATCCAGTTGGCCGCTGTCAGCGTGAGTTCGTCCCCACGTTCGGCTGCATGCTTACCCTTACTACTACTACTTCCTAATGTTAAGCTCAAAGAGAATGTGTTGTGTATCATTTCACGGGGTTTGAGGCTGCTGTGTCCCTCATCAGTTATATTGGACCATAGACCTAATATAGGTCCCTGAGTTGGACTAATTGCAGGCCGCTAGAATGTTGTACACTCTTGAGAGCGTACGAAAAGCGGCAAACATCGGCGCGTGTTGCACTTTTGATTCGTCGATGCTCCAGGTTCCTCTCATGGAGTGGTGTGGACACCGAGTCCGTTCTTGACAAACTTCTCGAAGTTGGTGAATGGTTATTTCGAGTTTGTTACTTGAAGTGAAAGCTTAATCATTTTTGTTTGTGTGTGAGGTTCGTGCATTTGGGAAGGGGGTGCAGAAAGTTATGTAGAAAGCTTGAAACGGAGCGAGTCGGCAATGCTGAGCACTCTGCGTTATATTCCTTCTAATAAGTAGTAGTAGTAAGGGTAAGCATGCAGCAGTAAATAATAAGCATAGTAGTAAATAGTAGTAGTAGACTGTATGGAATAAGGAGTAAATATATTATATGGCATCAGGGCCGGACCAAATGAGTTGTAAGGGGGGGGTTCCTCCTTTTTTGGGGGGGGGCAAATCAGCGAAGTGGCGAAGCCACAAGCGCGCGCCTGCTTTGCAGGCGCGCGAACCAGGGGGGTCCGGGGGCATGCTCCCCCGGAACATTTTTGAAAAACGGTTAAAATCTGTGCAATCTGGTGCATTCTGGGCTTTGTTTTGAGGGTTAAGGCCTGTCAGTGTGAGTTGGTGGGGGGGGGGGGGTACCTTTTTCTCATCGGATTTCACATTGAATAAAATTTGTTAGAGACACACACAAAATTTATTTAAAAAAAACAAAACAAAAAAACACTCAAAGCAAGGTACATGCTTTTTCCAGGGGTGGGGTTCCGGAACCCCTTGAACCCCCCCCCCCCCCCCCTGGGTCCGGCCCTGGGCATAAGGAGTAAATAATGATCGACCGGCGATTGGATACAAGCTCCTGTGTTTGCAACGAGCGGTGGACTGACGAAACTACTCGTATGTGGTCTTGGTCTGTGAGTTCGACAGCTTGACTAAATGTTGTTATTTCGCCTTACGCGACTTGTTCAGATTCTTAACCCCATAAGAAAGTTACAAAATCATCACTGATCTGACATCCTCAGCGACAGTGAAATATTTGGCCTTTAACCTAGCAGAATATCCAAGGGCGCTCTTCACGTGCCGCGTTGTCCGTGAAAGTGTTGTCATCGTTGAATTCTGTTGCAAGAATACAATTAAGGGAATAAATAACTCAGTGAAGTACGGCAGGTTCAGTGACTACTTCATGCATCTAAATGTGTTATATAAAACACTGTATTAAATGTGATCTCCTGGGTCGTCAACCCTGGTACGAGTGAGAATTAAAAATGTATGCAAAACTAAGGCAAAAAGAAGGAAAGGTTTGTGCGTCGGGGGGTGGGTGCGTACGTGCGTGCGTTCATGCGTGATAACGTTTCCTTCTGTCGGTTATTCATTCAATCTTATTGTTCTATCACTCAACTTTGCAAGTACACAGTTTTGTGTGTGATAAAGCTCTTCATATGAATCAGTAAATGTGCAAGTTTTGGAATTAAAACTACGAGACGGGGTTACTTCCTCCTCGTGTCAAAACGAGAACGTAAATCTGTTCAGAATAAGAACATCTTACATCTTGAACACATGCCCAAAAACAACATCCTGGCTGCATAGACATGGCACATTGGTGTAATTTATGCGTAAGTGTATATGAGTGTGCATGAGTTGTTAATGCGAAAGAATGTGTATGAGTGCGCCTTGAGTCGCCTTGTGGTGAGCTATTTGCGCGTTATAAATTCTCGTATTATTATTTCGTTAAAATAATTCCGTAAAAGTGTAACCTACGGCAATCTGATAAACAAAATCAGCAAAACACTTCCTTCTCTCAACATGTTGCAGCTATACGCTATAGATTTGTTCACATACTTTACTTGCACAGTGTCCTTGCGCAATTTCCTCAAGGACAATCGGGCTGCCATTACTTGGGTGTGTGTGTGGTGTTTATTGTGTGTGTCTTTTTTTTCTCACCAAGTATTACCAATTAAGTATCTTGAAAGGCACGTCGAGCAGCGGGTAAAGTGTCGTCTTTTTACACAAGGTTGTTTGAGCAAGCTCAACACAGGGAGTCTGAATAAAAGAGTGTTTATATGCACGGTGCATTCAGAACGTTCAAATACATCGCAAATTAACATAATGCATGCAAATCTGTTTCAGGTGCAGATTAACTTAAACAATCTTGGCCCGGTCTGAGTTGTCAAATAAACTATCAAACAACAACAAAAGCACCCAAATAAACATTGAGGGCCAGTCACTTGGTGTTTTTCCAATCACCGTCCAGACAAAAGTCGACTTTATTTATGTAGGAAATAATGCATGTAACTTGCTTTTAAACTCGATGGAAATAATGCATGTAATTTATTTTTTAACTCGATGGTGGGAACATGTTTCACTGTTGGACACCGCCACCACATACACACACACACACACACACACACACACACACTCACACACACACTCACACACACACACGCATGCACGCACGCACACACACACACACTCACACACACACACACACACACACACGCACACACACACACACACACACACACACACACACACACACACACACACACAACTGTAGTCTTTCTGTGTACCGTATTTCCCCAGGAGTAACCCAGCTGAAAAAGTACCACACGATGTACTATAGTATACTATAGTAAACTATAGTAAATGTACCCTGAACTATAGTAAACTATAGTAAATGTACCATGTACTCTAGTACATATTGTAGTACATGGTACTTTGTACTATAGTACTGTGTAGTAAATGTACCCTGTACTATAGTACTTTGTGGTACAGTAGAGTACTTTGTACTTTGTACTATGGTACTTTTTAGTGAATGTACCATGTACTACAGTAGTACTATAGTACCTAGTACTTTGTACTATGGTACTTTTTATTGAATGTACCATGTACTACGGTAGTACTATAGTACCTAGTACTTTGTACTATGGTACTTTTTTGTGAATGTACCCTGTACTACAGTAGTACTATAGTATGAAGTACTTTGTACTATGGTACACTGTGGTACTTTGTACTATGGTACTTTGTACTATAGTACTACAGTACATAGTACTGCGGTACAGTATAGTAGTAATAGTATACATGCATTTTGTGTTTTTATTTTTATTGTTTTATTAATATAACTTATCAGCTAAGCATAACAATTTTGTTGTTGAAATTAAGTTGATTAAAAAACATTGTTTTTAAAATTGTGTTTTATATCACCAGTTGTGCATGTAAACGTGTTGTGTGTGTTTTTACAAGGTAGTCGTACATATAAGATTTATTATGTTTTGTGCGTGCGTGTGTGTGAATTAAGCCGTTTGTTGGAGATGACATGAGATATTTTCAAACTTGTTAACTGTGCATTTGCAAAATACACGTAGGAATACTTTGTGCTCACACACACCACACACACACACACACACATGTGCACACACACACACACACACACACACACACACACACACACACACACACACACACACACACACACACACACACACACACACAGTCACACACACACGCTCGCACGTGCACACACACAAACACGTGGGTACGCACATATTCACTTAGGAGAAAGGACTTTTGTAACGTCAGATTTACATAAGTATAGTTAGTTTTTTGTAAACAGTTAGCATCAAATGTGAAATTAATATTTCATTAACGTTACCTTGGAACGCTTCTCACAAAAAAAGTTTTCAAAAGAGAATTTAACAATTGCTTTAAAAATTAAAGGATAAGGATAAGATAAGGATAAGATTTTATATAGTCCTGTGAGGTTGCCCTCATGGAAATTCGGGCTGCTTTCTCCATGGGGAAAGCGAGCTGCCATACAGTATACGGCGCTACCCACACATTTGTTTTCCTGCATGCGTGTATTCATGTTTCCGAGCCCTGAGACTTTCGCTGTGAACTTGGGTTCTTTATTGTGTGCATGCGGCCACCGAGGAGAGTCTGCACGATGTTGACTCTGGGAAATAAATCCCTCGCCGAAAGTGGGGATCGAACCCACGCCGATTGCGACAACTGGTTTTGAAGACAGAAAAGCTACCGACTGAGCTATTTCCCGCCCGCCCGAAACGCTTAGTAAAATGGTCTGCAGTAAAATTTTGAAACAATACCTTTTTTATGTTAAATTTAACATTTGCCAAAATAATTCTTCATGTAGGATCAAGTGCAAAGTTCTTGGTTTGACCTGAAGTTGACTGAATTTTGCTGTGTGTACAATATTGTTTCGTTTTAAATAATTTGAGAGAGAGAGAGAGAGAGAGAGAGACAGAGAGAGACAGAGACAGAGAGAGACAGAGAGAGACAGAGACAGAGAGAGGGTTGTGGCATACAAGCATTACAAACAAGTGTTTTTTTCACCCATGCAGAGAGGCACCCCTATTCTAATCACATATACACGGACATTCACACACACACACACACACACACACACACACACACACACACACACACACACATATACACACACACACACACACACACTGACACACACACACAAACACACACACAATGAGATTTTTAAAAAAAAGTTATGGAATAATTATGTACACATCGAATGCTTAACAGAGAGAGAGAGAGAGAGAGAGAGAGAGAGAGAGAGAGAGAGAGAGAGAGAGAGAGAGAGAGAGAGAGAGAGAGAGAGAGAGAGAGAGAGAGAGAGAGAGAGAGAGAGAGAGAGAGCTCATAATTAAATTTATTACGTCAGGATAAAGGTTTTAGGCTTAGCCTAATCTTCCAAACTGTCCTTGCAGGCCTGGACTACCGGGGGGGGGGGGGGGGGGTTATGGGGGTTGCGCAACCCCACCCCCCCTCCTAGCCTAAACATGCACCTCACTTTTTTTATTATTGTTTATTTTATGCCGTTTCATGCAAGGAGCGACCATTTTTCTATCTCAGAAAATGACCTACCCATCAGCTTCAGGGGGCTTTGCCCCCTGACCCCCACAAGGGGCTCTGCCCCTTGACCACGCCAGGGGGAACATCCCCCTAGACCACCACTGGCAACCCCCCCCCCCCCCCCTCTCCTCTTAGCCTAGTCCGGCCCTGCCTTGGAACATATACAGAGAATAATTGTAAACGTAAGCAAAAGACTGCACACACACACACGCAAGCACACACGCACACGCACATGCCGCACTCACGCCCACACGCATGCACACACACAAACCGCTGACATTCGCTTACACACACACACACACACACACACACACACACACACACACACACACACAGACACACACCCATATACCCCCACATCCCCTCCACACACACATATCCCCCATACACACACACACATACTGCGTAAACTCACACACCGTGACACACACACACACACACACACACACACACACACACACACACACACACACACACACACACACACACTTGTGTGCGTTGCATATCTATGCACATGCTGAAATGAACAGAGCAGTACCCGTAAAAGGAACAGTAACTCATAAAAGTAAATAACTAGTAAAAACATTTAAAAGTATTGAACTTGTCAAATCCAGGTGCACGGAGCCCCTGGGGATTTTAGTCATACCTCAGGCAGCTATATATCCGTTAGAAGAACTACCAAGTTTCATTGACTTGCACCCAAAGAGTCAAGAACTGCGATTTTTTTACGAATTAATTTCGTACTCGGACCCGGCTGGTCTTGACCTATTTTTGGATCTAAATTTAGATTAGGTAGATCACCACATCATGTACAAAAGGACACGTCACTAGCAAACTATGTCAGACATCATCATGAGTTTGTGTAAAACAAAATGGAGGCCGGAATCACTCAGTTGAATCGAACTCCGACCAAACACCACGTAATAACTAGGTTAATTTATGCACTCGCGTGAACAAGAAAATGTCGAGCTTCACAGATGTGGTCGTTGGGTAGTTTTGGGTTTGTTTTACTACCATAGGAGGATTTTTGAACTGTAAATGCACTCAGCTGCAACAAAAACGCAAAACGAAGGTTAAGTATATATACATAAAATATTGGACTAGCAAAGTCATCAAACACAAGACCAAACAAAAACAAAAACAAACTGAGCCGGCTACTTTCGATACGAATAAAGGGTTCGCACGAGAGTTATGTCCCTTAAAAATCGAAGAGGAGACCACTCCGAAGTAAATCAAGGGAGAGCACTAGTAACTGATTTTCAACGAGCGAACTCACAAGAAAGAGCACGGGAGATTGCCAAAAAGCGGTCTACAACATCACGAAAGGAACCCACCAAGAGAGTTTAACCATAATTCAGAGAGCAGAAGACGGATCTGGACTGAGAAGTAAGCCTTCAAGAGTTTTCCATGTTATCGTATCCAGATTCGCTCAGGAGTTATCGAGTGATTTGCAACTGTGACTGCCAAGTCATCGACTATCGAGTGAGGAGTACAGCTGCCACAACTCTTTTTCACTATCACTGTCACTAGTATCCGACTATTTTTGAGATTTGCAAAGTTTATACCATTGTGAGAATCTGAATCTGATACAATTACAGTGACCATTGGGCCGTCTGGTTGTTTTTCTCTTTGAGTTTGAGTTTGAGTTTGATGTTTTTACTTTGAGTTTTAGATCTACTTGTTTGTTGATTCTATCTGGATCTGGCTGCCCCACATGGTGGTGTTCGTGGGGAGTACGTGACAGAAGCGGACTATTTCGTTAACTGTTTACAACTTATAAATTCCCATTTTGAAAACATGTATCTAGGCCTGCCTACATGACTTTTTCAGATTAAAAATCTGTCGGCAATGTGGAAAAGAGGTTGAACTGGTAACAGGAACAGTGAGCTGGGCTGAGGTGCACGAAGCCAAAGTGGGTGACAACCAATGGGAGATTTGCCCAAGTCGGTCCGCTCCCTCCCGGTCGGGGTGCACGAAGCTTTTTTCACAGGGTTGCGTACCGAATGGGAGGCTCCCGTTTGGACCAGCTAGCTAGCAGCCCCACTCAAAGAAGTTGGCACCCAAAAAAATGGCGACCGCCTTTTTCGAAATGACATTTTCGGAGATTTTACAAAAACAACGCCCAAACGAAAAGGTAGAATGGTGCCTTCCGTTCGATTTCAAGTCATGCTTTTCACATTTCCAAGCAAGATAACCGCTGAGAGTGCAGAAACGCCGCTGTTCGACTTTGAAATCTCGAATCGCAGACGACCTTCGCTTTCACAGTACAATCATAGCAGGTGAGGCAGTGTTACTCATTTCGATCAGCTCGTTTTCGTATTTTTTGTGCAGTACGATCATGTAGAATTATTGGAATCAAAGCAGGAATGACTAAGGCATGCAAATGCGTTGATTTTGTCGAAAGCTGTACGGTAGTTAGCTAGATTCTTTCTGTTGAGTTTGTTTGTATGACTGAATTTCGTCTTCAAAATCATACCACTTCTGTGATTTTCATTGTTTGTTTTGCTCATCGGCAGGAAAATCGTCAGGCAAAATATCAATCTGTTGATTGATAACGTTAAGATAAGGGATGTATCTGCTTGCAAACACAAGCGCAAGGCCAGATCTATCTGCTTCATTGACTGCCAGATTTTCATTGAATCTTCAAACTGACTCGTTTGCAGACTCTCAAATTAGATCCAGTGTTTGTATTCTTAGATTCATGATTGACCATTCAGGCTGTTTACGATGATGACGTTGTGTTTGTTTATGCTGATGCAATCTGCAGATCAAAGGGGACTGACCACAGGCTGACACAGTGATCAATACAACTTGTGTTTACCACTCAACATTTCCTTCCACCTATAACCCAAGGGCAAAAATAAAGGTACATGCTTGTGGATTCATTATGCAATTCATGTCTGTGAAGATCAAGATAGTTGTGAACTTTAACTGATTATGCTTATTAATATCAGCACCATCCTCACCTCATAACACTCTCATGTCCAACTAGCACTGTAACCAACCTTCAACCCTGCCCCCACCCCCCTATCCTTGCCCCCTCTCTGCATAATTATGTTCAATTTTTCAGAATGACCTTGTTATCACTCCAGCGTCTGACCATGGAGTCTACAGGCCATAGTCTCAGATATGATGCAGTGGTGTGCAAATCCACTAACCCGTGACCCGGGGGGAGTTAAAAATTGGCCGGGTTAGCTGAGGTCTTTGAGTAGCATTCCCGTGGGTTAGCTAAAAATTTCACAAACAAAACTCAAGATAGAGCTTCAAATGCCAACTCCTTACTAAAATGAATGGCCAAAATACATTTCCCCTTGTTTTTCATAATGAAAACAAAGCCCAAACCGAAGCCCAAACAGTAAGTACTGTTTCTAAGGCGCTTTTTCTGAAGTGTTGATCGTGTTCGAAAATGTCGTCTGCTTCAACGATGTGAGTTACATCCCTTAGTTTAGTTTTACATTTTGACCAATGAGAAAGCGCTCCCTAATTTGTTTCGGGCCACTGAAAAACAACCATGGCGTTGTTTAGGTTCGGGTTTTCTACTTCAAAAGCGGAAAGCAAAAGTGTTGAGATAAAGACTAAACAAGCGACGGACAAAGAGTACGATAGTCACAAACGTAAGAGGACGTTTCTTTCTAGTTGGTGTGATGAGTTCCCATGGCTACAGTTTGATGAGAGCACAGGAATCATGACGTGCAAGTGTTGCAAAAACTTTCCAAGTTTCGCGAATTCCAAGTCCGAGTTTGTTACGGGTTGTACAACTTATCACAAAGGAACTCTCAACTCTCATGATGGCAGCGTTGCTCATCGGCGATGCCTGATTAAGCATCAACGTGAGAAGGATAATGTGAAAATCCCCGAGAAACCCATCACATGTTTGAAGTTTCATTGTTATTGACTTACTTCTTTGTTCTTAGTTCGGACAGACTGGTCGTCGGCAGATGCTACCTTTCAGTGACTTATAATCCAATGTTTCTGTGTGTGAAACTAAGACAAAATAAGAAAAGTTGGAGTGGGTTACCTATTTTTTTCCCGGGTGAGCTGGAAATGCGATTCTACTAACCCGTGGGTGAGTTGTTTATTTTTAAATTTGCACACCCCTGTGATGGGATCAAGAGGATGCCACAATGATCAAGGTAACTTTGCAAATGCTCAAACAGATCTAAATGCAGAAGGTGATCCACAAACATGTTTGCTTAAACATTACAAGGTTACACCCAGAACAACAGCTGGCCTTAGTTGCTTATTAACTGCAAGCAACAAAGACTCTCTCCCCCTCCCCTCTTCCACCTGCAACATATATTTTCATATCCATATCCAACTTTTCCATTGCCTCTTATGTTGTATAACTGTTGATATTTAACAGTAACAAGGTTTTGTTTCCAATCAATGGCTCTGCATTTACCCTGTACACACACACACACACACACACACACACACACACACACACACACACACACACACACACACACACAAATATATTCACAATCTCTCTCTCCCTGTTTTAAATTCAGTCATTTGAATCACTAACACTTAACTGGGGTTCAGTTACTGAATCTGTGATAGTGTTATTTGGAGTAAGATTATTGACTTTTTTGCTGCGCCTGTTCTTCTTACTGTTTTTCCTATCCACATAATTCGTTTTGTCCATTAAAATGCCTGTTTTTGTTTTAATCACTACAGTATGTGTCCATATAGTTTACGCCTGAGATGTGATGGGACCAAAAGGTTTCCAGAATGAAACAGGTAACTTTTGTTTGTTTACCTGATCTTTGTCATGCAGAAGTTGGTTCACATTATACATTGCAGTGTACTGTGTTGTTGTCTTCCAAATACATTAAACATTGTACCAGTCATTACATTTAAATGACAATGCTGACTAATATCAAACCTCCCCCGGTTCCCCAACTAGCCTTCTCACATCCACCCCCACCCACCGCCCCCCCCCCCCCCCCCCCCACCCCCCCCCCCAACTCATTCACCACACTAATAAAATCATATATATATATACTGTTGCTGCTGCTAAAAGTTGTTGTGACTTGTTCTTCCTCTGTGTATATGTTTTGTGTTTCCACAGAATGCAGTTCTTCCATGCGCCTCAACGTCTATAGATCTATGGAGTCTACAACATTGTCTGAGATGTGATTTGAGCCACAGCATGTCAGAATGATCAAGGTAACTTTTTAAACACATATATAGCTGATCAAACTGAAGAATTCAAACACACAGTTTCAGTGGTTTTTTTAATGCATAAAACATTGCAACAGTCAGGGGCTTTCTCCCAATAAAGATTGTGAGGTTTTCTTTGCAAGTTGTTTCGCTATGCAGAGTGTGATGTTTTTGTTTGTTTGCTGTACTAAATGAAGATGCACAGATAAAAGAAAGTCTTGCATGTAGAGGAAGGAATATGCTTTTGGTTTTTGACAAGACAAATTTTACTCATTAGAGCTTAAGTATAAATTCCTTACATTTTGAACCAAAATGTCAGACATCACAGATCTCTCAAATTAAAACAAAAATGAGGGCATCATTCTGACTTGAACATAGACCACACATTTGATAGCCTGGTTATGTTCTGTGTATAGTGAAAACATTTCGCTTCATGAATTTCACATGTTGACACCAGTGCCTAGTAGGAAATGAATCGCACATCCTCCAATCTCCACCAAAAGAAGTCAGACGTATGTGCCCATGTTAAAATAAAGTTTTATTTTTTCCATGTAAAAACCTGGACAAACATGACAATGTGGTGTCTGATATACTGGGTAATATGATGAGGAACGTACCTTTAAAGGCCCAGTCCTTATTGTGAAAGCAGTTCTGCTCAGCTGGAATTTGGTGAATTTGTTTTTTTTTACAAGTTTTTTTTTAATGAAGTGAATTCGCAAAAAAAAATAAAGGATAACAATTTGTGGTGCACACAAAGCATTCACTGATTCAGGCTGTTGAATTTTGTCATGTGTCTTGGGAAAGGGGAAGTCTTATTCTACGTAAAAGCATCGCCAGGTTTGGGTTGAGCCAAATCGTTTGCATGGAAAGGACTGTGCCTTTTAAGGACGCATGGATTTTTCATCTATTCAATTGCAGGATAACAACACAACACCGAATAGTTTCTAAGCTATTATTTCTTTTCCTTTCTCGAGTCCCACGAAGTTCCCAATGCTAGGGCATACTTTTGTATAGAAGCTGTTCGTGGAAATGTCATGTAAGTTTTTACACTGGCGAACATGAATTTTTCAGACTGGCTAAAATGAAAGAAGTATGCATTCTTGTGATTTGTTTCTGCAAGCGGTATCATTTTCCTAATGTTATCTGATTTTGATCTCTTACAGTTTTTACCGCTAGGATATGTACAATGGGCTAATTAAACATATACGCCAGCCCACATTGCAGAACAGGATATGAACAAGGTGTGTAGCGCTGTTTGCATCATTCGTTTAAATTCAAAAATCAGACTAATTTGCCTTCTTTGGCATTATGCATAAGAAAATTCATCTTTATTTTGTGCAATGCTGACTGTAATTCTGTGTGTGTGTGTGTGTGTGTCGGTGTGTGTGTGTGTGTGTGTGTGTGTGTGTGTTTACTGATATATTGTAATTTATTAATCGGCTGAAGACGACACAGTTTCCAACTCCCCAGTGAGACTTCTTGAGTCAGTTGCATGCATGCTAGCTAACTGAGGTGTCTGCAAGAAAGTAAGGGTATTTCGTATACTTCATACTTGGTGTACATTAATTTCAGCTTCGGCATGACTAGTCCCGAAAGATGCTATTTTGTAGGTGAAATGGTCTGACTTTGGTTGTCTTTCGAAAAAGAATCCAAATTCGGGGATGAACTCAACAGTTCGAGGTTTAAAATGGAGCGGTAGACTAACGAACCCGATTTAATTCTTCAAGATTGATATTTTTGGGGTTATTTGAAGGACGTAGTATACCATAAACAACCTTAGACAATCAGTGACTTGAGTACAGCCATTACAGGCAGGAGGAGGGCATCCCCATAAAGGATTGCGTTCCTGTCATCGGTTAATTTTGCGCAAGTGTGACTCTACCATGAAGGGGTCATTTTTCCGGTCAATCGTGTTCGGCGAATATCTTCATGGTTGTTGTGCATGAATTTCACTTTGTTCATCACCATTCCACGAAGTTTCCTGTTTGTAGGTTTCATGGTTCGATTTTTTAGCTTCTTTCAAAAGTGTTCCAAAGTACCCCTCCATTTAACATGTAAACTCACAACTGTGTTGACCTTCGTCATGCATAAGCTGTAGTTAATAAACACCAAATAATAACTAATTCGGTCAACGGATGTAGAAATTATAAAAACAAAAATTGGGTTGAATTTTGTGTGCACTGTGTGTCACCATCTATGTTTGTATTTTTGCAGGCAGGCAGGGGTGGAGTTGTGATGATGCGGCGCCGGTTGACTGAAGACACACGAACCAGCATTTTTCGGAAGTGTTTGGATCACAAATCAACATCATTTCACATTGAATGGCGGCAGACATTCGAGTATATATTCTCAGCTCAGACGTGTGCTTTGAATTCGGATGTTTAAGAACAAGAGACAAACTTGAATAAAGCCTTACGAAGTACATGATTGTAACTGGAGCAAAAGTGTGTGTGTGTGTATGTGTGTGTGTGTGTGTGTGTGTGTGTGTGTGTGTGTGTGTGTGTGTGTGTGTGTGTGTGTGTGTGTGTGTGTGTGTGAAGTGCAACAGTTACAATGACGATGAGACAGAATGCTAAAGCACAGATCCTTTTATTTAACAATCTATATCGTCCTTTTTATATTTAGTCAAGTTTTGACTAAATATTTTAACATCGAGGGGGAATCGAAACGAGGGTCGTGGTGTATACGTGCGTGCGTGTGTGTGTGTGTGCGTGTGTGTGTGTAGAGCGATTCAGACTAAACTACTGGACCGATCTTTATGAAATTTGACATGAGAGTTCCTGAGTATGAAATCCCCGAACGTTTTTTTCATTTTTTTGATAAATGTCTTTGATGACGTCATATCCGGCTTTTCGTGAAAGTTGAGGCGGCACTGTCACGCCCTCATTTTTCAACCAAATTGGTTGAAATTTTGGTCAAGTAATCTTTGACAAAGCCCGGACTTCGGTATTGCATTTCAGCGTGGTGGCTTAAAAATTAATTAATGACTTTGGTCATTTAAAATCTGAAAATTGTAAAAAAAAATAAAAATTTATAAAACGATCCAAATTTACGTTTATCTTATTCTCCATCATTTGCTGATTCCAAAAACATATAAATATGTTATATTCGGATTAAAAACAAGCTCTGAAAATTAAATATATAAAAATTATTATCAAAATTTTGTTTTTCGAAATCAATTTAAAAACACTTTCATCTTATTCCTTGTCGGTTCCTGATTCCAAAAATATATAGATATGATATGTTTGGATTAAAAACACGCTCAGAAAGTTAAAACGAAGAGAGGTACAGAAAAGCGTGCTATCCTTCTCAGCGCAACGAATACCCCGCTCTTCTTGTCAATTCCACGGGCACTGCCTTTGCCACGGGCGGTGGAGTGACGATGCTACGAGTATACGGTCTTGCTGCGTTCAGTTTCATTCTGTGAGTTCGACAGCTACTTGACTAAATATTGTATTTTCGCCTTACGCGACTTGTTTTTTAAATGTTGCTGTGTTGACAAACGTTCTCCGAGCAAACGTCTATCTAATGTTTTTGTCATCACATTGAAAGAATTTCTTCTGAGTAGAATGAAGCTGAATTAAAATTTAAAGAAAAAAAAGACCCATTGCTCAAAACATTAAGAAACAGGATGATTTTGGTTCGGTCGTAGACCTAAAAGCATTACCGAGGGATTCATTCGAGGCCAGTGTATCAGTGCACATTGAAAATCTGTGAAACCTCAGATATAACTTTATAAAACAAACAGAATTTTGATAAAAATAACTAAAATTCGCAGTATTTTTTTTTATTTTTTTTTATCTCCCTCTTCACCCAACCCCAACACTAATTTCTGTGCCATAAAAGCGCTCAAAAACAGACACTCGTTAGTTTTTCGCCTCAGTGCTTATCCACATTTAGAAATATTATATCATTTATTTTTGGTCACTGCACTTCCCTTTTCTGATAATTATAGTCAAGTTTTCTTTACTTTCCCTTGGATTCCCGATGGCTCCACGGTAGACACCATGATCAGCGCATGCGCACTAAGGCCACTCAAGTCACTTTCCCGAATCTATTTATAACCTCCGACCCAGTAGGCAAAGAAACTACAATGGGAAGAAGGATAACTTCCTCATTGGGCATGCTTAGAAATGAGAATGGCTAAATACGAGTTATTCCCCTTTTCTACATGCTGACCAGGCTGTCTCCTGCTTTGTCATGACTAGTACAGTCGATCTTTCTCATGCTGTGACTTGCTTTATTTTCACATTTTCGGTATTTAAAACAGCAAACACACACACACACACACACACACACACACACCGAAGAAGTTTCCATTCTGATTCGGTTATTTTATTTGGTGCTATATGTTTGCTTCACATTGTTTCTTTTACATTGCTTTAGGTATCCCAATTCGCTAAACACATCCATAATTAATGCATGCATGGCTCATTCGAAACAGGGCAACTGAACAACTGATGCCCAATAGCAATAAATACTGAACAATAAATAGCAATAAATGATGACAGTGCCAAGTTTTTAAGTACAAAGTGAAATCATGTGACTGGACAAAGGCACAATTACAAAATACAAATAAAAAAAAATCGAGGCCCATTTTAAATTAAGTTCTCAGCTCATATGGAAGCATAAGGTGACCCTAGAAACCGAAATTGGGAGACCTCCCGCCCCCAGGGCAGACTACAAAAAGAAAAGGGGGGGGAGGGGAGCTAATTTGTGAAAAAGTATAAAAGGAATCAAAAACTGTATACATGTATTTAGTTAATACCCCAAAAATTGTATAGTATATACAATGTCAGACCCTAAAGAAAGTTTGTTAGTCATTGCTTAGGCAAAACAAAGCAAAATAGTCTGTTTACGGTATCCCGACCAACCCTATTTTTCCCCCGCCGACCCTAGACTTTTTTTTGGCATTTGGAGAAAAAGAAAAAGAAAAAAAAATCAATTTTGTTCCTGTTTTTTTGCAAAATAATTTAAAAAGATGGTTATAAAAAAAAAAAATTATGAAAATCCGACCTACCGACCCTCTTTTTGTGTGCCTATGTTACTGTAAACAGACTAAAAGGTACATCACAAACATCACACCAGGGATGCTACTCCCCCCTTAAAAATAGCCATGAGTCATAGGTGTGACGTTTGAATCTTTTAGCTAAATAAAACCATAGGCAATTGATCGGAAATATCAGGAAAAATCTTAACAAGTTTATCATTTGTTTGCTTGGACCAATCCTCTTGCCGAAGAGTTTTACAGTAAAAATTGATTTTACGTCAAAAATATCACAGGAATATCGAATGTTGAGGTAAGGCTGGGATAGCCAAGTTCAAGAATAACGGAAGGTGACTGTTGAATCTTTTTGAAAATGTATAAAAATATAGATGGTAGACAATTCAAAATTAAACAAGAGGCGAAGCCTTCAAGGCTCACGTAAGAAATCGACAAACAGTAACACAAACTCAATCACTCCGTCACACATACACACACACACACACACACACACACACACAGTAAGCATAGGTGAAACTGTGCAAGAAAGCGAGACCCTGGATCTGCCAAGTAGTCTCGGCCCGCTCACAATAACAATGACCGAGACGTTCAGTAATTCCTTTGCGTGACGTCTAACCCTCTTACGTCATAATGTGACGTCTTCAAATAGTTTCTATCACACACGTCAAACACTTTTGACCGAGACTGACGTAATCCATAGACTCGGAAATGTTAAAGTTTCTATCACACACACACACACACACACACACACACACACACACGCACGCACGCACGCACGCACGCACAGACAGACAAAAGTTAGCATCGCATAGGCTACACTTCGTGAGCCAAAAAGGACTCTCGGAGCATGGACTTAATGAGTCAAAAATTAAAGAAGGCTCTATGAGCCGAAGTACATGTTTTGTCTATTGTCTTTTTTGGCTCACGTAAGTGTAGCCTATGCGATCGTAACTTTGTCTGTCTGTGCGTGCGTGCGTGCGTGCGTCTGTGCGTGTGTATGTCTGTGGTAGAAACTCTAACATTTGAAGACGTCACATTACATTGACGTCACATTATGACGTAAGAGGGTTAGACGTCACGCGAAGGAAGTACTGACAGTCTCGGTCATTATTATTTTGAGCGCGCCGAGACTAGTTGGCAGTCGTGTCCTTGTAAGTAGGCTACATGCAGACAGACAGATCTAGATCTAGTGTCTCGCTTTCTTGCACAGTTTCACCTATGCTCTTTCTGTGTGTGTGTGTGTGTGTGTGTGTGTGTGTGTGTGTATGTGTATGTGTGTGTGTGTGTGTGTGTGTGTGTGTGTGTGTGTGTGTGACTGTGTGTGTGTGTGTGTGACGGAGTGATTGAGTTTGTGTTACTGTTTGTCGATTTCTTACGTGAGCCTTGATGGCTTCGCCTCTTGTTTTAATTTTGAATTGCCTACCATCTATTTTTTTTATACAATTTTGGACCCTCTTTGTACGGAGAGAGTTGCAAATTGTTAATCACATTCTCTCATCTCATTGACTCTCCTTCAGCTCCTTGGTAACATGCGTTCCCGTCTCTGCCAGGATTGGACACAGCAGCAGATAACCGGTAAATATGTAACAGGCATAAATGGCAAAATAGCTCGCCTCGCCTGATAATATATGAGACAACTGTTCTATTACAAAGTCTTTCTTGGGAGGCTTGGCTAATTTACTCGCTCGTTTTACACGGGGTTCCATCGTTTTCTTTTCTAATCGGAAAACCTTGCTCCTCAGTTTGTTGACCTTCTGCCAAAGTTCCGCTTCACGAGGGGATGGGGAGGATGACGACTTTGATGCTTTACATCCTATGTCCTCCAGGATCGCCTGAATGTCATCTAAAAAAGAAAACACACACACAAAACACATAAAATAACATCTTTACGTGTGGGAACTACAGGTACAATTTCATTCATCCATGCATCCGCCCTATACAGCTTCTTCTTCTTCTTCTTCTTCTGCGTTCGTGGGCTGAAACTTTCACACGCACTCATTTTTTTGCACAAGTGGAATTTTACGTGTATGACCGTTTTTACCCCGCCATTTAGGCAGCCATACGCCGCTTTCGGAGGAAGCATGCGGGGTATTTTTGTGTTTCTAAAACCCACCGAACTCTGACATGGATTACAGGATCTTTTTCGTGCGTACTTGGTCTTGTGCTTGCGTGTACACATGAAGGGGGATAAGTCACTAGCAGGTCTGCACATAAGTTGACCTGAGAGATCGGAAACATCTCCACACTTAACCCACCAGGCGGCCGCGACCGGGATTCGAACCCTCGACCTTCCGAGTTAATAGACCGACGTCTTACCACCCCGCCACAGCGCCCGTCACCCTATACAGCAATTATCAACTATGTAATGGATGGGTTTAAACATTTTTTGATGTCAGGGTGTTCTTCATGGTTAAAAATCTCTTACCTGGTTGAACAATTTGTGCATCAGGCGACAGGTCGGTGCTGGCTTCATTTGTAGCTACCCTTTGCGATGGTGGCTTCCTCCCACTAGCAACCTGCAAATGCACAGCTCTTTAACTGACAAACTCACAACCAACACCCAGTCCCAATGAAACAATTCTCCCAATTTCATGGCATTGGTCTTAGGCCACACAAAAAAGTGTATGTTTCTGGTAAGGCAAAACAAAAAATTATCTGTTTACGATATCCGGACCGACCCTATTTTTTTCCCACCGGCCCTAGACTTTTTTGGGGCATTAAAAAATAAAATTAAAATATTCAGATGGCTAAAATACAAAAATAAAAAGCCGACCTACCGACGCTATTTTGGGGGGGCCTATGTTACCTTTAACAGACTTTTTTTGTGGCCTAACATGACTAAAGGTGGAGATTTTTTTTCTAAACTTTTTTTTTAAAACCATCTTTTTAACTTATTTTGTTGAAAAACAGGAAAACAAGTGATTTTCGAATACCCCTTTTATTTTTGAAAATGCAAAAACAAAAGTCTAGGGTCATCGGGAAAACATAGGTAGGGTCAGGTGACCAGAAACATACAACTTTTTTGTTGTTGACGCCGACCCTATACTTTTTTTGCCATTTGGGGCTGTTTTTTGGCAAAATAAGTTCATCATATCATCATAATCAAGACGTCAATCCAAAATAAGTAACTTTTTTTTGTTGGCCTTATCATTATTTTGCGCTAAATGCAAACAGGCATTATTTGATGGGAACAATGCTGGTTTTGTTCCAATTCTTACATCAGCCTCAAACTTGTCATTACTCAACCTGCATTTATTAGTGTGCTTCTTTGATTTGCAAAAACCTAAAACCAATAAATAAATAACCTTCGGTGGTGGATTGGGCACTGCAAACAATGTCGGGACAGCATTCCACACAAGTGATCCTCTCTGCAGGATTGTTTTACTGGTTGGCCTCAAAGTGATCAGTACAAAGCTTGAGACCTTGAACATCAGCTGGCTGCAGCTTTTCAAAGTCCTCTCGCCTTGTGAATTGCATCCATATTCTGCACCTAGTTTGACAATAAAAACAACAATGTTATTGTTAAACTAAGCAAAAAGGAAAGACAAAAAAAGCTAAATCAGATCTTCAGTCTAAATCTAACGCTCTGCCTGAACGCAAAACGGATGAGTGATGTACCTTTGCACTGTAGTTTTCCCGTAAGCAAGGTTTGATAAAGGTTTCGGCAAATATGCCCACGGGTAGTTTGTCATCAAGTGTAAACTGTTGTTTTGTACTGACTGCTGACTCACACTCACAGTCGTAAGTACTCGCTGACGCTGTACAGCCTGTAGTCTACTGAGTGAGTTGACTCGAGCTATTGCATTCATTCTCATTCTGAAGAAGGTAAACCTGATGAAATAATCACTGCACAACCCACCTTTTTTCTTCTTTAGGGAACTTGTGGAAAGTTTTCCCGAAGCAGCTCTGTTTGCAACGGGCGTTCTTGCAACAAAAAGCCGAGCACAATTTACCACCACCACGCAAGCGATCGGTACCTACGCGATCCGCCATTTTGTTTTCGCCGCCAGCATGTGACTAGGGACGATAACCCACAAACACTTTTTCGCATTTTCTTCGCAAGTTCCACGTCTTCCTTTTGTACAGTGTTTGCAGTAGGGTAAATGACCGAGACGGCTTCGTGCACCGCGACCAAGTGGGAGGGAGAGACCCAAGTCGGTTAGCCCCCAAGAAGGTGACAACTCTCACCAAGTTACCACCCAATGGTTGTCACCCGCTTCGATCTTCGTGCACCTCAGCCCTGGTTGATCAACTTGATGGCATGGCTGTACCAAGTCATTCAATTGGAACGGAACCGACAAAAACACCAATGTTTCCATTCTTCTTTGTGCTGAAAGTTTACACTGACAGGGACAACAAGTAAGTGACATTTTAAACTCTTGTCTTAAATTACCTGTACCACTTGTATATAAGGCAACAAAAAAAAAATTGTCTGTTTCTGGTCACCCGACCGACCCTAAATTTCGGCGCCGACCCTAAACTTTTTTTTTCCAAACTCAAAATTTTAATTTTTTTTTTTTGGTGGTAAAGGACAGGGTGAGAAAATGAACAACAAAAACGTGTGAAAACGAAAGTCCGCTGACGATTTGTAAATGTGTTGAGTGTCTTGTCTCTATGTATAGTGAATCCAGTCTCTTTGCGCGATTTTTAAAGTTAGTTTTATTGGTCTACATTTGGGGTAAAAAAATAAAAAAAAAAATAAAAAAATCCCTACCTACCGACCCTATTTTTTTTAGCCATGTTACCAGAAACAGACAATTTTTTTTTTGGCCTAAACACACACACACACACACACACACACACACACACACATACACACGCACACACACACACACACACACTGACACACACACATATTCAAACATCAAGTTTTTCTGTTCACTTTCAGTGATGGACGGCCTATCTGGTGGCCTGTAATTATTCCAGTGTCTTGGGGGCACAAGAGGCAAAACTGTTTGATGTTACTTTTTGTGTTTTTATTTCTGCATGCTTTATTTGGATTACTACAAAACCTCTTTTTATTCCTTTGTGCAAATCTATTTGACCTTTATTCTTTTACTTTTAGTGAAAAACAAAACTGCCTGAGTTGGTGGGGGAGCTTCTGGACTCCATGTCAAAAAACAGTCGGCAGGGTGATGACAGATGGCTGTACCAATGAGTCATTCAGATAGAAAAGGAAGCAGACACCAAGGATTCCATTCTCTGTGCTGAAATTGTGAAAAGTTGTACTCTTTAACCAGTAAGTTAATTATTAACAACAAATTATAAAATGTAAAAACCCTGTTTTTTCTGACATTTCAAATTTAATGTAATTTGCAATACGGTACTAGCATAGCTGAATTTGGTATTTATGATCCACTGTTGTGTAATGTTTGCAACACACACACATACATTCAAATATGTCTGAATCAGTGATGGACATTTCTTGTTTGATTCACTGTCTTGGATCAAATTTTCAAACAAATTTTGCTTTTCTTGGGTGTGTGTTTGTTTTTGTTTAGCCCTTAATTGTGATGCACAGACACACACACACACACACACACACAGTCACACACACACACACACACACACACACACACACACACACACACACACTTAAAGACACACTCCCTTTTAGGACCTTGCTTTTTTCATATTTTCTGTGAATAACCTTTGTGAATCATCAATCAATGGCCTTTTTAAGACACCCAGGGCCTATTTTTCTCAGATATTTTGAGGTCTAACAAGGGGAGTTCCACTGTATGAGCAAGCCTTAGTTCTATGTTTAAGTATAACAATGGGTGAAGTGCATCTGACTTTATATTTGTCATATCATTTTAAAAGCCCCTAACAAGTTTTGTTGATCATCATTATAAAAATACAGTCATGAAATTTCTGGCTGGATACTCAGTCCTCTCTTGTGTTACAGATGCTGTGAAGCGACAGGAGGTGCTCCTTCGGCAGATAAGGACAACAACAAAGAGTTTTGTATCACTTTATGGAACTTGTTATATATCTTTCAGGGTCCTAAATGGAGGGTTTCACTGGAGCAGTGACTGTTGGACAACAAGTGCAGGGTGTGTTTGGACCTCCTGGATCAACATGTGTGCAGAACTGCTGAGGGCTTGAACTTCATGGGTGTGTGTAGGAAATTTCATATTAGATTTTGATATTAACATATTCCTGTGGTGCTATATAAGTAGAGGTTACATGCCGAGTCTCAGTGATTATTAAAAATAATGGTCGAAGTTAGCGGATCATGAAAAATGCGAGCTTCAGCGAGCTTTTTCATGACCGCGAACTGAGACCATTATTTTTAATAATCACTGAGACGAGGTGTGTAACCTCTTTATTCCCCCTTTCTTCAGTTATTCAAAGAAAACAGGAGTTTTTGTGCGAAAGTTTGATCGAATCCGAATCACTCAACCAGTCAACCTGCGCAGGCGATCGATTAATGCGCGGTTGTATAGTTCCGTGCAAATCATTCCATTCTGTTAACACTTCTTGTCAGTTTCCCTGTTTTAGACTAAAATCAAGTACACAGATAAGCTGTTATTCTGCTGTGGCGGTAAAGGCAGATATTGTGTGTTCTGTTTATGATTTAGTATCGCTAAAGATAATGTTCTTTCGTCAAATGGGACTAGCAGACGAACTTTTGCACCCGTGTTCCAACGTTAATTACTGTATGAAGTTCAGTTTTTTGGGGAAAATAGTGTATGAAACCGCTTTATGTTGTTTAAATTGATGAGATGTGTGCATTTGGTTGCGTGTGATCTGTTTATAAAATGAAATATTGTTGAAAACTGACCGTCGGATTGCAGTCAGTGTTGTCGAAGAAACTGCGTTAAAAGAAGGGGAACTACTCTTGTCGGCAAGAGTATGAGTTACTTGCCTTGGGAATTTGCTTGTGATGAACGGTGTGTGCACAGCAGATCTATATTCAGAAAACAACCGAACTCATGGATTTTATATGGAGATTCATGTGTTCAGGCCTGTAGTTGTTAATTTAAATGCGGTATGTTTGTATTGTTTGCTCCAGAGATGTATATTTCGTACGTATAGAGCGTTTTGAACTTTTCAGTCGCAAAAGTAGTACCAAAACAGAACAGCTTCTCAACCCATTGCACTATCGAGGATTCAGGCTGTTGCTGGCTCGTTATTTGTTTGGTTGCTGGGTCATTATCGAAAAATAACTAGCTCTACAAGTTTACAGAGGTAAAGAAGCAGAGGGGGGAATAATTTAAATTATATGAGTAAATGAATATGTCTGTATGAATGAATGTACGTATTTGCTGTGTCATTGTGGCATAGATATATAGACCTATAGCAATAACAAGACATACATGCTGTGAATATATGCTTTTATGCTCTTCTTGTACAAATCTGAATTAACTGAAATTTTTCTTAATGGCCAAGCACAGCCAGCTCTTTTCGACCTTTACATAGGGCCACAGTCAGAGATTGTAGAGTACACACAGACCATTCATACTTCTTTGCGCTAAGGTAGGACTGCAGGTTATGTTTTTATTACGGCTTTGTCAACATACTGTTCTGATCGATGGCCAACAATCTGCTGAAACCTCTCTTGTGTTTGGTGTTCCTCAAGGTTCTGTGTTAGGCCCGGTGCTGTTCATTATGTACACAACACCGCTGACAACTCTCATAGAGAATCATTGTGTGCTACACGAAATCTTCGCAGATGATACGCAGATCAATCATTCCGCATCACATGACAAGTACCCAGATTTGGTTCTGTCGCTACAGGAGTGTGTGAGAGATGTCGGGGCATGGATGGAAGAGAACAAACTCAAACTAAATGACGACAAAACTGAAGCCATGCGTTTTTCATACTCCACGCCTACCCATGCTAAGTCTATTTCAGAACTCCCACAGGCCATCTCTTTGAACAATATTGACATCAAGTTCTCGGATACATCTCGTGATCTCGGAGTCTTTTTTGACAAAGATCTTAGCATGAAACAGCATGTAGTCCAAACATGTAAAGCAGCGCGAATGGAGATCCGGCGTATAGGTTCCATTCGACAGTACCTTACCGAAGACGCAACCAAAAGACTAGTCTGTTCCGGCATACTATCTAGATTAGACTACTGTAATTCACTGCTCGCTGAATGTCCCAAATCTGTCACCAAGCCCCTGCAACTAGTCCAGAACGCTGCCGCAAGACTCGTGTTTCGAACACCTATGAAACAAAGCGTCACGCCTCTACTCAAACAGCTACATTGGCTTCCAGTCGAACAAAGAATTAAATACAAGATCTGCTGCATTTTCTATCAAATTGCCGCGGGCACGGCTCCACAGTACCTGTCCGATCTCGTGCAGAAAAACAATCCTGAAAGGGTTGTCCGCTCTGCCTCCCAAAATAAATTTGTCAAAGCTCCTAAGTATCAGAGGGACGATCATGGTGGCCGCTGTCTTTCAGTCGCAGCTGATCATATCTGGAACAAACTCCCTTTGTCTCTACGTCTCAGTCCATCTCTGCCTTCTTTCAAAGCAAATCTCAAGACTCACCTCTTCAGAGAAGCATTCTATGATGATGTAGTTGTCGCGACCCTGTAAATGTGCACTTTCGGATGAACAATGTTTACTATGTGTGTGTGTGTGTGTGTGTGTGTGTGTGTGTGTGTGTGTGTGTGTGTGTGTGTGTGCGTGTGTGTGGACATGTGTGGGTGTGTGTGTGTGTGTGTGCATCATAATTGTTGTGTATACTGAGAGTTCGTTCCTGTAAGAGCCTCTGGATTTTTGTAACATTTATGTTTTGTTTTTGGTTTTTGTTGTAAAGTGTTTATGATTGTGTTCTATTCCGTCAATGGCGTCATTCTGGTAATGATGTTGTTATTGCTGTTGTAAAGCGCTTTGTGTGTTCGAAAGCGCTATAGAAATCACCATTATTATTATTATTATTATTATACTGTCATTTCTGTCCGGCTGACAGTGCTGCAAACATTCATTGAATTGAAAAATGTGTTCGTTATTGTTTGTGAACATCTTTTTTTAAAAGACCTGGAAAAAAGCCCCAGAACAGATTATATAATACATGATAATATGTAATTGAATTTAAATTTTCTTTTCAAATCAGTGTCTTTTTACAAACTAGCCTTTGTTATTTTTATGAGTTTAAGTCAGATATCAACACATTCTGAATGCATAGTTCAGTCTTGAGTGGGAGAATGTTTGAGGCATAAATTGCTTTTGACAACAACAAAAGTTCCTGGTTAAATAGAGAAGCTCCCCCAAAATCATTTTATTACACATGCCTAAAGCCAGCATAGTGCAAGCAGATTTATTTGTGTATGTGCTTGTATGTATAAAGACAGATAATTTGTACAAGTGTTGGCTCTTCATTTTTAATTATTTTTTCAGGATCCTTGGGGGGTTCCACTGTATCTGTGACTTTTGGACAACATATCGAGTTCTGGTGGTTTTTTGACCTAATGGATCAACATATGTGCAGACCTGCTGAGTGCTTGAGGTAAATTGGTGCATTTAGATATATTGTTTTGCCTACCTGAGAGATACCACCCATGTGTCATGATGTGATAAATGAACCATCTCTTCACAGGCGTGTCTATCATGTAAATGAGGTTGGTTCAAACAACATGTCTGACAGGGATTTCATTTTCCACTGCTTATGCAAAATCTCCGAGACAAACTTCATTCTCAAAACATTCGCGAGAAAATGACAAGCCCAAAAGTGTTCCGAGAATGACTTTGCATCTGTGACTTTGTAATCATGAGCAGTGGAATATATAAGGTCCCTGCCAGACTAGCTTGCCATGACCTCAATGATATTCCCACATGTGGGTGTATGGTTTAGTTACTACATGGGTTATCTCTCCGGTACGTAGGAATTGAAAACAGAATACTTCATGGCTTGCTGTGTGGCAGCAGATTTACACTTATTGCTTTTCAAATATTGAAATATTCACGACGGGCGCAGTGGTGTGGTGGTAAGACGTGGGCCTCATAATCGGGAGGTCGTGAGTTCGAATCCCGGTCGCTGCCGCCTGGTGGGTTAAGAGTGGAGATTTTTCCGATCTCCCAGGTCAACTTATGTGCAGGCCTGCTAGTGACTTAACCCCCTTCATGTGTACACGCAAGCACAAGACCAAGTGCGCACGGAAAAGATCCTGTAAACCATGTGGGAGTTCGGTGGGTTATAGAAACATGAAAATACCCAGCATGCCTCCCCCGAAATTGGCGTATGCTGCCTGAATGGCAGCCATACACGTAAAAATCCACATGAGTGAACGTGGGAGTCTTAAGCCCATGAACGAAGAAACAGAAGAAGAAAAAATATTCACTTTTACTTGTGTAAACCCAGTAACACACAGTAGGCTATGTAGTGTTCTCTATTTGTATCATTGAAACGCTTCTGTCCCGTCAATCACACTTTAAATTGCCGTATATTTTGGATGACATATGCCACCCCTTTGGTATTCCACTGATAATAGTTTAATGTTTTAGCTAAATAGTTTCAGCTAATCGCTATGGAGTATGCAAACACTGGAATTATATGCAATGAAACACTCAAGCTGCTTTCTCTTGCTTATAGCTGAGAGCAGCACTGCAGCTCAGTGACTGTCGGGTGGAGGATCCATAATGGATCAACATGAGTGCAGACCTGCTGAGCGCCTTATCTTCTTGGGTGTGTATAGATGTATATAGGCACAGTAAGCCTCCCGTAAACCATCACAGAGCTCCCCGAGCGTCTACATACAGTACAAGCATACTTCCATTTAAACGCTCACCGAACGGGAACATCCTGGCTGCTTTCTGTCGAGCGTGAAAAATTTTCAAAGAATTTATTTTCGTGGACTTGGTCCTCTACAACAATGGCGCCTCGTTTTGGTGCTGGACGGCTGTTATGAATATTCAATACCGGAAATCACGCCCGGACAGTAAGCCTCCCGTAAACCATCACAGATACTGTCAGGCTTTTACACACAGTACAAACACCCTTCCATTTGAACGCTCACCAAACGGGAATATCCTAGGTGCCCTACGTAAAGAGCGAGCAATTTTTAAAGAATTAATTTTGCCGATTGAACTCAGGTCAAAAATGAGTTACTTCCCTTCGGGTCTCATTCTATCGATGTAAACTTGCCATAGCCGTGGATGGATGATTATCAGAATGTTTTTGGACCGTGGTGCGTTTTTGCGCTAGACCTAACTTTTAAAATCTAAATAATAAATTGACAGCTTGTCACACAAACATTCTTTAATCATAAAAGAATTCTTTTTTCATCAAGACAAGATCAGTACAATTCGAAGTTGTGAAAGTTTGAAAAAAGAAAAGCCCGGAAGCAGGGTCACGCAAGGGTCGTAGCAGACGGCGGTTTATGCATATATCACCGTTCCTCTCAACAGTCAAAAACCATCGCTAGAGTTTTTGTGAACCACAGCCGTTTGTTTCGTGCATAAAAACGTGCTATTGTAGATAAGCTCACATGGAGTCGCATTCAAATGACTAACTGACGACTACATTGTGAAACAAGAGGCGAAGCCTTCAAGGCTCACGTAAGAAATCGACAAACAGTAACACAAACTCAATCACTCCGTCACACACACACACACACACAGTAAGCATAGGTGACACTGTGCAAGAAAGCGAGACACTAGATCTAGATCTGTCTGTCTGCATGTAGCCTACTTACAGACACGACTGCCAACTAGTCTCGGCCCGCTCAAAATAACAATGACCGAGACATTCCTTCGCGTGACGTCTAACCCTCTTACGCCATAATGTGACGTCTTCAAATGACGAAATGTTAAAGTTTCTACCACAGACATACACACGCACGCATGCACATACGCACGCACGCACGCACGCACAAAGTTACGATCGCATAGGCTACACTTCGTGAGCCAAAAAGGGAAACTTGATCACACGGGTTCACGATGGCTCAGGGGTAAGATAAACCACGCACAAATAAATTATTTGAAAATTGTTCGCTCTTTATGGAGGGCACCTAGGATGTTCTCAATCGGTGAGTGTTTAAATGAAAGGGTGTTTGTACTGTAGTCTGTGTGTAAAAGCCTGACCGTATCTGTGATGGTTTACGGGAGGCTTACTGTGCCTTCAATTGTATTCATAAATTCACACACACACACACACACACACACACACACACACACACACACACACACACACACACACACACACACACACACACACACACACACACACACACATACTGACAAAGACATTCATGCCTGCACACACGCAAGCACAAACATACACGCACCAGCACGTTTCAAACCCCCACCACCACCACCGTCTCAGTCGGAGCCTTTAGTCATCATAATACACACACAGACGGACACAACTTTTAAAAGTTAGATATATATGCACTAAAAGCCACGGCACTTTAAGGTAGGTTTCATTATCATTCTCTTAAAGTTTGGCCCTCTTTGCTTCAGTCTGCATGTTTTCTCATAGTCATACTGCTGTGTCATTGCAGGTTTCATTCCATGCTCTGGTGTGGGTGTCATAAGCAAGAGAGCCTCCTGTTCACTTCCAGCAGATGACTGCATGGTGAAGGACCTTGATGCCACTTACAGACGTCAAAGCAGCTAGCTAGATGCCATTGGAGAACAACCAAAACTATTCAGCGGGTGCCATCGGCGAACATAAATACAAGTTACAGAACAGGAAAGCAGATATCACTGGCAAAGGGAACCGGACAGCAGCTACAATAAACTTAATCAGATGCCTGTAGCAAATAATCTGGACACCAATCACAAATCAAACAGATGTGGAGGACAGAGAACATTTCATGTGATTATTGCCACATATATAACCCTGTTTTGAAAAAAAGGGACATAACGCCACACTATTTACTTTCTGGTTGCATGCTGAAAACTCTCCATTGGACATTTAGTGAGTTTTGACTCACCAGGTCAGGAGAATGTCACTGATGGGGAGCATAATTAGGCTGACTTACAATGGGTAGACAGAATTGAACATTGTTGTTTTCTTGGATGGTTTTCGGGATAGACTTTACAAAGTTAACATACTGCTATGGTTTAATCAATTTCAAACATGACCATATTTGGCATTTTTTCAAAACCACATTTTTGACAAATATCAAGGATGTGTTGCGAAAGCATGTGTTTTTATTTTTCTGAAATGTTTTGAAAGCTAGATTTTTGATACTTTACAGGCTATTGAAGTTGGATGACCTGTAGATGTGACCCATGTAAAATTGACCCTCATAAACTTTTAAGTTCACAGAAAATAATAATAATAACAGAGAAATGGTATTATTTTGAATGTGTTTGAAGCAAGATCGTTGTAACTCAATAACCCCCCGCGGGTTAGGGGGAAGAATCTACCCGATGCTCCCCAGCATGTCGTAAGAGGCGACTAACGGATTCTGTTTCTCCTTTTACCCTTGTTAAGTGTTTCTTGTATAGAATATAATCAATTTTTGTAAAGATTTTAGTCAAGCAGTATGTAAGAAATGTTAAGTCCTTTGTACTGGAAACTTGCATTCTCCCAGTAAGGTCATATATTGTACTACGTTGCAAGCCCCTGAAGCAAATTTTTGATTAGTGCTTTTGTGAACAAGGAACAATTGACAAGTGGCTCTATCCCATCTCCCCCCTTTCCCCATCGCGATATAACCTTGAATGGTTGAAAACGACGTTAAACAACAAATAAAGAAAGAAAGTAACTCAATAACTTTATCTGTGTAAGGTCACACACATACAGGGTTAGATGACATCAAGTCAGCTTGATAGTTTGCATTATTCAAGTTCAGATTGGGGTAGAGTTCCGGTCAATAATAAGGACAATCATTGTCTCCTTTGATTGTTCACAGAGTTTTCATGTACTGATGTAGGCATGGTCACTTTCAAAGCTAATCATAGAAATTTAACTTGGTTGTAGGGGAGATAATTTTGAGAAAATATGTGTTGTGCTAAAGATTAATTCCCATAAAGAAGAGTGGGCAGGTTTCACGGTAATCAGACTCTTTGATGTGTGTAAACTTTGCCTTGAAATTACTTGCTTACTGTGTTGATTTTCATCATTTTTTCTGCTTGGCATGAGTAAGTATGGTATTTGCAATACAAAAAAATAAATAAAAGCTAAAATGTTTGTGTTTGAGCAATTATTTGAGCGAGTTTTTCGAAGCGAACGTGTGAATCCTGACAGACACCATTTCCTTCTGTCACATGACCCCATCTCAAAGTGTGATTCAAGCAGACACGAAATATCACACAAAACATATGATAATGGGGTTATTAATTCAATTAATACACAAGGTTAGTCTCTGACTAGATAAAATAGGGAAAAAATATCAAATGGGAGCATAAAACCGTTTCTGGAAAAATTTTCAATCGCCACCGAAAGTGTCTGTCAGTAAAAAAAACACGTGCTTTGTTTGCAAAGCAAAGCCTAATTTTACACATCGCGTGCTTTTGTCTGTTATTCTTGCTTGTGAACATCATTTTATTGATGTTCTTCACTGGAAAGCAGGTGTATCATCAACAGTATCACAAAATCGCAAAGAATGAACATTTTTGTTGTGATCCGACCGGTGTCTGTAGACGGAATCACACGTTCGGCAAACTTCGTTTTTAACGGAAATAACCGAGCCTTTCATCGGAAACGACGTTTCAACCGCTTCATATCGTCTGCAGGAAGAAAAAGAGGAATGCGATACCCAGTAAGTAAAACATTTAATCGTTTTTAGTGCCTTTTGATCAAGTTTTGTTGCGTCTGTCAGCAACGTTCGGCAACCCAACGTTCGGCACAGCGACGCGCGCATACGGATTTGCAGCATTTGCATTCGGAAAGTGAGGGATTTGTGAGTTCGTTTGCATAATTTCAATCGCTAGTAGGTTTTCCCTTCGTCTCCCATTGTTGTGTTTGCATGTTATTGGCATTTCATTGTGTAAATTGAAAGTTTGTGAGTAACAGTAGTACAATCTGTCGAACGTTGGCGACGCTGACAGACGCAAATATCGAACGTTGCCTTCAATGACAGAAGGGCTTGGCGATCATACTTTCGATTCGTAGGAACACAATATGGAGACAGCAATGTGCGCTCGTTACCACAACGGTCATGAACCGGTGTAACACGAAATTTTTACTCCACGAAAAATTGACTCCGGAGTAAACTTCCAGTAAAAATCTTGTACGAAAAAAGAACTCCACAAGGAACGAAATTTTTACTCCCCAAATATTTACTCCCAGTAAACATCTCGTACGAGAAACTTAGGGTCTACTCCTTCGTTTATAATTCGCGCAATATCCCATTTACGTGCAATCCCGTTTTGCCGCCGTCCCATTTTGGCGACATTTCACAAGCCAAGCGTCATCTTACTATCGCATCCCATTTTGGCGCAATCCCGTTTCGCCGCTATCCCATTTTTTTTATTTTTTATTTTTTATTTTTACATTTAGTCAAGTTTTGACTAAAATAATGTTTTAACGTAGAGGGGGAATCGAGACGAGGGTCGTGGTGTATGTGTGTGTGTCTGTCTGTGCGTGTGTATGTGTGTGTGTGTAGAGCGATTCAGACCAAACTACTGGACCGATCTTTATGACATTTGACATGAGAGTTCCTGGGAATGATATCCCCGGATATTTTTTTTTATTTTTTTCGATAAATACCTTTGATGACGTCA
>NC_090261.1:46848422-46940922 GCF_037325665.1 Littorina saxatilis
GCTCTTCAAAGTTGGATTGTATACATATTTTGAAGTGACCTTGACCCTGAACTATGGAAGATAACTGTTTCAAACTTAAAAATTATGTGGGGCACACGTTATGCTTTCATCATGAGACACATTTGGTCACATATGATCAAGGTCAAGGTCACTTTGACCCTTATGAAATGTGACCAAAATAAGGTAGTGAACCAGTAAAAGTGACCTTGTCTCATGGTAGAAAGAGCCAATAGGCACCATTGTACTTCCTATGTCTTGAATTAAAAGCTTTGTGTTGCATGACCTTGGATGACCTTGACCTTGGGTCAAGGTCACATATATTTTGGTAGGAAAAATGTGTAAAGCAGTTTTTAGTGTATGATGTCATTGCTAGGTTTAGTTATTTGACCTTGATCCTGAAGGTCAAGGTCATGTAAAGGTCAAGGTCAAGCATGTGAGTCGTATGGGCTTTGCCCTTCTTGTTTTGCATTGGCTGTCAAAATTACCTTTTTGTAGTAGCTGTCACGTTGATTTTTTTGCATTGGGTGTCAAGTTTATCTCTGTATTTGAAAATGTGTATGCTGCCGTGGTACTACAGTTTTATCTCAGTGATGAGTTTATACAGACAGAATCAAAAATGTCAGCTGCAACCCAAACTTTCCTGTTGATTTACCTTCGTTTCGTGCAACTTTGTTTGGGTTAGCGTATGTTCGCGATCTTCCTTTTCTCTTTGCGATTTATTTCATGTGTCTTTTCCTCCTTTGAATTAATACTTACACAGAGAAGAGCGTCAATGATCAAAACATCTATTTGACGTATTCACGTTGAGCTGGTCTCAAAGGTTTAAAGATTTGAAGAAACAACTAATTTTAAAAAAGATCTTGAAAGGTGGATAATATCACGGAATTGGGGTGTGTCTGTGTTTGTACGTCTCAGGTTAGAATACAACTAGTCAGTCTACTCCTTTACCTTTAAAAAAACCACCATCTTCTTGTTCAGGCCCTACAGTTTCACCTAGGAAAGGACGCAGTGGTCAGCCAAGGTGAAGTCAGATCCTCAGTCACAAGAACTCTTTTCTACCTCGGGTACCCGCTGGTGGGGTATGACCTGAGGTCGGAGAACAAGAGTACGCAGCTGGAGAAGATCAGGACGTTCGAGGAGGATCATTTCCTGCCCATTCTGAAGGACGCAATGGACGACGGTGCAGGGGACATGGCTTTCCTCTTCACCAGTGTTCAGCTCACGGCTGCTGCCTTGCTCAAACAGGTGTGCATGTGTGTGTGTGTGTGTGTGTGTGTGTGTGTGTGTGTGTGTGTGTGTGTGTGTGTGTGTGTGTGTGTGTGTGTGTGTGTTTGTCTGTGCATGTGTGTGTTTGTGTGTGAATAGAATAGAATAGAATAAAATAGAATAATGTTTATTGTCATGAACCAGTAAAGTTATTGACACAACAAACAACAAATAATGCATTATACAATGCTAAAACAATCCGTAACAAATTTGCCAAGACGAACTTGAACTTCGTCTTCTAAAAATAAGTTACTTGGATTTTTGTTAGCATATTTCAAATTGATATGTGAAGCATCTTCTTTAAATTCATCCCTTAATTTAACATATTTATTGCATTTATGTGTGTGTGTGTGTGTGTGTGTGTGTGTGTGTGTGTGTGTGTGTACCCCCGTTTCCACAGGTTTGGTTGCCTAAATCACCATAAGGCAACCATCCACACGTGGATGGCAACCTAAACTCTGGATGGCAACCTAATTGTGTGGATGGTCGCTTCATTTAACACCGTTAAATTGACTTTTTGAGTCACTTGAGAAAAAGTGACTCTATGTAATCGGTCAGTGTTAGTCTGTCCGGCCGGCCGGCCGGCCGTCCGTAGACACCACCTTAACGTTGGACTTTTCTCGGAAACTATCAAAGCGATCGGGCTCATATTTTGTTTAGTCGTGACCTCCAATGACCTCTACACTTTAACGATGGTTTCGTTGACCTTTGACCTTTTTCAAGGTCACAGGTCAGCGTCAAAGGAAAAATTAGACATTTTATATCTTTTCTCGGAAACTATCAAAGCGATCGGGCTCATATTTTGTTTAGTCGTGACCTCCAATGACCTCTACACTTTAACGATGGTTTCGTTGACCTTTGACCTTTTTCAAGGTCACAGGTCAGCGTCAAAGGAAAAATTAGACATTTTATATCTTTGACAAAGTTGAGGGCCCCAAAGGGTTTAAAATCGTGATCGTGATAGGCGTTTTTTGACCTTTCTGTGACCGTGATTGCCGAAATTTCCATTTCTGTGATCGTGATGGGACTTTGCCCGTGATCCGTGATGACAAAAAAATCAAGTCTCGTGATCGTGATCGTCATTTGTTTTCGTGATCGTGATGGGCATTATTGCAAAGCATTTTATTTTCAACGTACATTTTTCACAGCTATATCACTCTGTGATCCTCTTTCGTCAAGGAGCCAATCCCGATTGAAGGGAAGCAACAACACATTCAGAAATATGATTTTGACAGCGATTGCTTCCCTTTAAGAGAACCAATCACACAAAAAAAGAGATCCAATCAGAAGGCAAATTGCAAAAGGCTGCCAAACTTCATCCAATGGAAGGGCTTCGTGCAAAAGTTTTGAGTGCATTCAGTCAAATTCGAATTCGAAGATCAAAAATGGCGTGCAGCGGTACTGTCATCGAACTTCTGTTATATTTTGTGGATTCAAGCCAGACCAAAGCAGGCGGCGAGAATGCCTTCCTTGGTGGAAAGGTCAGGCTACGGGTCGGTCTTTCCGAAGACGAACTATCAAGGTATGTTGATCTATGTTGCTCTATGACTGTTCTGAATGTAGGCAAAGATCTTGACATTTGTTCAAGATCTTTGAGTTTGAGTGAGATCATTGACATTGTCGACATTACCACGTCCGGCTGTCACTCGCTCAGTGTGACCTCGACTGGCTTGAGATCGAGTCTGCGTGTAGCCAAAACCGAAACTAGAAATGTGGTTTTAATCCCAGCAACGTGGACACGCTTGGCATAGATTCTAATTGTCGCTTCTTTGCATTAAGCTTGGATTTATTTTAGCGCCTGTAAACTTTAATATCAACAATGGGTTAAAATTCAGAAACAATGGTGGGGAGACGTGCCAGTTTGGGTCACTTGATCCTCATGTCAAAGACGATCAAAGTCATGTTCGTTGGGGATTTTGTCAGGCATGCTACTTTTCCGGTAATTGCCGGAAATCCGATAAAGCCGTTTTCAAAATCCGGTAAAGTCAAATTTATTCCGGTGAAGTTGAACAATTTCCGCAAAAACGATCCGTGTGAATATCGCACAACGCGACCGGGCGCCGTTCTCAATGAAGCCAGCGCACAGTAGTGTTGTTTTCACCAGTTTGGAGGTGTGTTGAATGGTGGTGGAGGGAGGCTAAAATGGGATTTTTAACAAGATCACAACACTATTACAGCCCTGAAAATGATGCCCAAAATGCACCAGATTGCACAGATTTTAACCGTTTTTTGACAAAATTTCCGGGGGGGCATGCCCCCGGACCCCCCTAGTTGGCTCAGGCTTGTGGCTTCGCCACTGGCACTGCGCGCTTCTTTCAGGTAAAAACATTTTTGGCCTGTAGCAATCCTGTTTGTTTTTCAAGGCCATGAAACCAGGCGATGGTGTACCTCAAATTGTATGGCAAAGTTGAAAATAAAGAACCCATCACACATACATGTACTTTAATTTCAATCCACCCAATAGTTTTTGAGAAAATGGGTTTACAAGATTTAGCTCTGGAAATGTGAAATTGTGCAAGTATATATTCATGTGTGTGAGTGAAGGTGTGGGAGTTGAATGTGTATGAGTTGAGAGAGAGAGAGAGAGAGAGAGAGAGAGAGAGAGAGAGAGAGAGAGAGAGACAGAGACAGAGACAGAGACAGAGAGACAGAGAGAGAGAGAGAGAAAACAATGAAAACAACATTCTTGTTACTGATTACAAATCATGATATGTATTTCTATGTGTGTATGAAAGAGAATTCAAAAAATAATAATAAAAAAGTGCAACAGTTCTCACTTTGTGTTGAATAAACAATAGATCCAGAGGAGCGAATTACTGTGTGGTTGTGTTTACTTTGACACGTGCTTTCTGTACATGCAATTTTTACCGTGACCGTGATTTGCCACTGGTGTTCGTGATCGTGAAAACAAAAATCAAGGTAACTGTGATCGTGAAAGCTAAAATTTCCCTTCCCGTGATCGTGATGATACCCCCCCTTTGGGGCCCTCAAAGTTCATCGGATGTGATTGAAACTTTGTAGGATTATTCTTTACATCAAAGTATTTACATCTGTAGCCTTTTACGAACGTTATCAGAAAAACAAGGGAGATAACTAGCCTTTTCTGTTCGGCAACACACAACTTAACGTTGGGCTTTTCTCGGAAACTATAAAAGTGACCGGGCTCAAATTTTATGTGAACGTGACTCATTGTGTTGTGAATAGCAATTTCTTCCTGTCCATCTGATGCCTCATATAATATTCAGAACTGCGAAAGTGACTCGATCGAGCGTTTGCTCTTCTTGTTTGACGGAAAGAATGTCATAACAATGTTGAAAATGACATTCTTTCCGTCCTCTATAGGCGACGAAATAGGTCAAATTTTGTGCATTTTTTAGTGCAAAATTCTTCGATGCCGGAGCGAGTACTGCACCCAGTGCTGTTGTAGTGCAAGTGCACTAGAAAGGCACTGCACCCAGTGCCGCCTCTTAGGTAACCATCCACACTTTAGGTGTGTGTGTGTGTGTGTGTGTGTGTGATTTTGTGTGTGTGTGTGTGTGTGTGAAAACCAGTATGTGTGTGTGTGTGGCGGGGGGGGGGGGGGGCTCCTCGATAGATAGCTGGATTTTGTTTAACCTTTTTGTTCGCTCCAGGCCCTTCTTGATTATTATATGATTGTAGTTCTGCATGAACACTGGCTTTCTCACCCTACTGCCATTGACCATTTACTGATTATTTACCTGTGAATATGTTGCACACACGGCTTCTTTTTGAGTTCAGGGTCACTGTGTTTTTTGTCCTTTGATAACAGTTACTGCTACCCTTCACGATTCATTTTGCCTAAGTCAGAGCTAGTTAGTTACCGTGATAATTTTATTTTCATGCCGTTAAGGAGACGCTCTTAGCCATTTGATCCTTATTGTGCTCTTCGTCACAGAGGGATCAGCAGCTACAGAACAATCAGGTAAAGTTCACTCAAAAGCAGAATTGTGGGCTTTTTGGAAATTCATGTATATATTTTAGGAGTTCGGTTATATTACGGCAAAAAGTTAACCGACAACGTTGCTACTTCTGGCCAGATGCCATTACATCTTAACTCCACTTTTAAGTTGTGGGTTTTTTCCAATGTTGATGTCCACAGCTAAAAAGTCAGTTGACAGATTTTTACCCTCAAACTATTTCAGGTAATTTTCGACATGCTGCTGGCCGCTGGTTCTCTCTGCTTCATATTCCTCTTCATGCTGCTGATGACACGATCTCTCTTCATCACGGGCTTCGGCATCTTCAGCATCCTCAGCAGCTTCTTCATCGCCAATCTCATCTACCGCTTCGTCTGCCAGTACCGCTACTTCGGCATTTTTCACGTGCTGTCCATCTTCATCATTCTTGGCATCGGGGCGGACAACGTGTTCGTCTTCATCGACACGTGGCGAGCCACGGAGCATTCCAACTTCCCCACTCTGGAGCACCGTCTGACGGCGTGTTATCGGTAGATATTAAACGTCGTTTGTATTTTTGACCAAAATATGACATTCTACACGGATCGAGACAGTCGGTGTTCCTCCGAGAACGCACCAGCGGTCGAGGTGAACAATGACTGTCTCGATCTGTGTAAATTGTCATATTTTGGGTTAACTATAAAAGGAAGGAAAATCCCATTTTCAAGCGATATATTCACTAATGTCCAGTGCAGGAAATACCATCAAGCAAATTGTTGACCCCACTCTGGTGTCAATTAATCCTCCTATACGTCAGAACTAACTGTTGTACAACCGGAGGGGTGGGGTGCGGATCCTCTATTAGGCCAAAAAAAAAAATAGGTCTGTTTACGGTAACCCGACCGACCCTAGTTTTTTCGCGCGACCCTAGACTTTTTTTGGGCATTTGGGGAAAAAAAAAATCTTGTTTTTTTGGCAAAATAACGTAAAAATATGGTTTTTTGGAGAAAAAAAAAAAAAAAAAATCCCGACCTACCGACCCTATTTTTTTGGCCTATGTTACCGTAAACAGACCTATTTTTGAGTCACTTGAGAAAAAGTGACTCTATGTAATCGGTCAGTGTTAGTCTGTCCGGCCGGCCGTCCGTAGACACCACCTTAACGTTGGACTTTTCTCGGAAACTATCAAAGCGATCGGGCTCATATTTTGTTTAGTCGTGACCTCCAATGACCTCTACACTTTAACGATGGTTTCGTTGACCTTTGACCTTTTTCAAGGTCACAGGTCAGCGTCAAAGGAAAAATTAGACATTTTATATCTTTGACAAAGTTCATCGGATGTGATTGAAACTTTGTAGGATTATTCTTTACATCAAAGTATTTACATCTGTAGCCTTTTACGAACGTTATCAGAAAAACAAGGGAGATAACTAGCCTTTTCTGTTCGGCAACACACAACTTAACGTTGGGCTTTTCTCGGAAACTATGAAAGTGACCGGGCTCAAATTTTATGTGAACGTGACTCCCAGTGACCTCTACACTTTGACGTCTGCTTTGGTGACCTTTGACCTTTTTCAAGGTCACAGGTATGTCTTGAAGGAAAAAAATTGAAATATCATATCTCTGAAACTATTCATCGGATTTGATTCAAACTTTATAGGATTATTCTGCCTCATATAATATTCAGAACTGCGAAAGTGACTCGATCGAGCGTTTGCTCTTCTTGGTTTTTTTTGGCCTTAGCTCAGTTGCTAGTGCACTTGATGATTCAGCCGGTCTACTTTAAGGTGACTCAAAAGCGATATCCATGTCCCGACCCGGTGCCACCGCCGTGTCACGTAAAATACCTCGGTACTTCTGTCAGAAGTGCAGCGTTGCCTGACCACACGTAAGCGTGCACTCACCCGTCCTGAGTAGTGTGATTCTAATTGCTGCAAGCTAAATTTCCACTTGGAGGAAGCGACCTGAATTCCCCAGCAACGGACCAATAAAGTAGTTAATAAAATAAAAATTAAATTAAATAAATGCACCGTTTTGTTGGTTGCAGGCGAGCAGCAAGCGCCACCCTCTACACGTCACTGACAACAATGGCGGCTTTCCTCAGTAACGCGTTGTCTCCCCTGATCGCAATTCAGTCTTTCGGACTGTTCTCCGGGATCCTCGTGTTCGTCAACTACATGTCTGTCGTCATCTTCTTCCCAACCGTCATCGTCATGAACCACTTCGAACACTGGACGTGGCCTTGTTTCAGGTAACTAGAAAATACTTGTGGGGTAAAGTTCAAGTTTTTGCATGCCACATAAACTCAATCAATCAATCAATCAATCAATCAATATGAAGCTTATATAGCGCGTATTCCGTGGGTACAGTTCTAAGCGCTTGTCGAAGAGTTGTCAACACAGGACTAACAAAGAAACTAACATCTACAGACGGACACGAACCCTATCACACACTAGCAAACCCTGATACACATACAACAAACAACTGTTTAACAACAATGTACACATCAATAGCTAGGTCCAAACAAAATAATATTAAGCACAAAGAAAACACCTCTCACAGAGCACAGCACAAGAATGTCTTTTGGGGCACAACACATCACGTCGAACATGAAAGTCGCAGCCAGCTACGGGAAGAGCTGAGTCTTCAACCTACTCTTGAACGCGTCAAGAGAGGGGCTCTGGCGAAGCTCAAGCGGCAGGGAGTTCCAGACGGAGGGGCCCGCGGAGGGGAATGCACGCTGACCAGCAGATGCGAGTTTCGAGCGAGGGATGTGAAGGCGGAGTGGGTCAGCAGCAGAACGAAGGGGACGGTCGGAGGGCTGGGTGTACAGGTCCAGGGAGGATTGAAGGTACTCGGGAGCAGAGTCGTTGAGACACTTGTAGACCAGAGTGGACAGTTTGTAGGAGATTCGGGTGTTGACAGGGAGCCAGTGCAAGGAGCGAAGTAGGGGGGTGATGTGGTCTCGCTTCGTCTTCCTCAACACCAGCCTGGCAGCAGCGTTCTGAACTCGTTGTAGTCCATGAATGGATGAGGCGGGGAGGCCAGCCAGAAGGGAGTTGCAGTAGTCCAGACGACTGAAGATGAGGGAGACAACCAGCTTGACACAGGCGTCGTGGGTGAGGTAGCGACGGATGGAGGCGATGCGTCGTAGGTGGAAAAAGCAGGTCTTGATGATGAAGGAGATGTGTGTCTGCATGGAGAGAGTGGAGTCGAGAAAGACGCCAAGGCTCTTGACAGCAGGGGAGAATGGAACAGTCGCGTCATCCAGCTGGAGGTCGGTCACAGTGAGGGAAGCAATCTTCTGTCGTGTTCCAACGAGAAGGCCTCCGTCTTCTCACTGTTCAGCTTCAACTTGTTCTCAGTCATCCAGTTCTTGATGTCAGTGAAACAACTGGAGATCAATCAATCAATCAATGAGGCTTATATCGCGCATATTCCGTGGGTACAGTTCTAGGCGCTCTGCAGTGATGCCGTGTGAGATGAAATTTTATACGGCCAGAGATGGATCCAAGGAGATGGTCAACGTCCTCCGGCTTGGCGCTGTTCTGGAGCTGCGTGTCATCGGCAAAGGAGTTGTAGTTTAAGCCGTGGCGTTCGATGACCAGGGAGAGGGGTTGGGTGTACAGGGTGAAAAGGACAGGGCCGAGGACAGACCCTTGTGGGACGCCGAAGCGGACAGGGACAGGCTGAGAAGAGAACGAATCAGTGGTGACAGTCTGAGAGCGGTTCTGGAGGTAGTTCCGGAACCAAGAGAGGGCGGTGTCGTGAATGCCGAACGTGGAACTGAGGCGATCGATGAGTAGCTGGTGGTCGATCGTGTCGAAGGCCGCGGAAAGGTCCAGCAGCACAAGGGCAGAGACGAGACCGCTATCTGTTGCGTTCAGGAGGTCCGTGGTGATTCGCAGGAGCGCCGTCTCGGTGCGGTACGCTGACTGGTACACTGGCATCAGCGAGTTCCGAGACAGGTGGGCGCTCAACTGCTCCAGGATGATACGCTCCAGAACCTTGGAGAGGAAGGGCAGGTTGGACACAGGACGGTAGTTCTTCAACTCGTTGACGTCAAGGCCGGGCTTCTTAATGAGTGGGCGGACAACGGCAGACTTGAAGCAGTCGGGAACGACGCCTGTGGCCTGGGAGATAGACGGCAGGAGCTTGTCCAGACACTTGGTGAAGAGGAAGCCTGGCAGGGGGTCTAGCTCGCAGGTTTGGATGGCCGTCTTGGTGATGAGTCGCTTGACGTGGACTTGAGTGACAGGCTGAAAGCACGTGAGGGGGGAGCCGGAGAAGGAGGGGGAGGGTGGGGACGGGACGAAGGGCTGCTGATCGAGTGTTCTCCGAAGCTTGTCAATCTTGTCCTTGAAGAACTCCGAGAATAACTCCGGGATATCTTGTGGTGGGTGAGCAGTGGGTAAGGGGGCAGCGGGGGAGGAGCCTAGGAGAGAGGACATGATGGAAAACAGCTCCCTGGATGATGAGGCGTTGGCAATGCGGTCGTGGAAGTGCTCGACCTTGGCAGCAGTGATGGCTTGCGTGACTCGAAGCAGCGCATCCCTGAGAATCTGCCGGTGAACCTCCAGGCCAGAGTGTCGCCATGCACGCTCCGCTCGTCGTCTCTCGATCTTGGCGGCTGTGATGTCCCCAGAGAACCAGGGAGCCGGCTGTCGCTCAGAGACTGCGCATAGGGATGGCGGGGCGTGTTTGTCGAGGAGCTGGCGCAGAGTCAAGCTGAAGAAATGGGCGGGATCAGAGGACGGGTCTCGCTGGGCAAGCAGCAGGGCAGCTTCGTCTCGAAAAGCATCTGTCTCAATGTCTCGTAGCTTGCGACGTGTGACCATCTTCCGCTTCTGTGCTGGCTTGGTGATGTTGACTCTCCGTCAACAATACACCATATGAAGTTGTGTCCCTTGAACAGGGAAGGAGTAAATCGAGAGTCAAAACAATCGCTTTTTTCGGCGTGTTTTTTTTTTCAAACGCAGTGAGCGTCCTTTGCACAGATTGAATTATTGAGTAGAACATATGAACACTGCTGACAATGGGCATCGGATTTCTTTATATTGGAACATCCATACTGTGAAGCCTTTTTACGGTAGTGCAAGCTGTTTTAAACAGGAGTTCAACAGTGCAGCAAGTACATTAAAGCTGTCGGTGGTTTCAAGTAGATTACTCTTTCTATGCAGATGTCGTGACAAAAACAGTCAGGAAATCCCAGCGAAAATGGAGAACGAGCATCCGATTGTCAGATTCTTTCGCGGGCCTTTTTACAAACTGCTGACCCACAGAATCATCCGCTTCGCACTACTTGCCGTCTGCGCAGCCCTCATTGTCATGTTCAGCGTTTTTGCTGCCAGGATCAAACCAGACGAACAATCTGTGAGTAAATGTTGAGGAGTTCTCGCCCTCTCCAGTTCATCTATGTCCCCCCCTCCCCCCCCCCCCCTCACTCTCTCCTCCTCCACCCCTCCCTTTATACCTTTACAATTAGTTCTTTTTGTTATGACCGTCTAGGTATTTATGCGTGTGTGTTTTTCAACAACATCTATGCAATCATATTTTTGTTTGTCTGAAAACATCCTCGTACTTCACTCGTAATAAATTTGTTTGTTTAACAGTCTTTTTCACTTAGCGATTTGGTTGTGTGTGTTTTGTTTAAACATCTTTGCACTAACATATGTGTTTGTTTCTTACCGTATTAATGTGTGCTAATACATAATGTGTGTGTTTACAACGGTTTGTGTAGGCTTACTGACGCATTTATTCGTTTATAACCGCCTCAGCACTTATATTGATGCAATCATTCGTGTTATCGCTTGCTAGTCGACTCCTCCGTGTACAAACAGCTTACGATTTCAAACGCCGACGTTTTGTCCAGATACAATATTACCAAGACAACCATCACTACTCCAAGGCCGTAGACCTCCAGAAGTACGGCTTCAAGCCCAGCGCTCAGGACGACGTGATCGAGGTGTACATCGTGTATGGTCTGAAGAACCAGGACTTGCAGGAATGCAGCAACACAGACTTCGCCTGCACGGGACGTACCGTCTGGGACGATGGCTTTGACCTCAACCCCAAGCGCGCGCAGTCTGCGCTCGTGGTAAGAATAGCAGGAAAGATCATGCATTGAGAGATTCGATAGTGTTTAGATTTGAAGTACTTCTTTTCTCAACCCGCGCAAGACGGTGTAGTAGAAAGAGCACATAATAATAAGTATCATTATTATAAGAATATTTATATGGCGCAAATCCTAAAACAGTTCTAAGCGCCTAACAAAAACATACATAAATATATCATTCTGTACACAATTCCAAATCAAATTAAAGAGGAATGTCAACAAATAACAGAACTAGACTGTTTTTGCGTTTTTAATTTATTTCTCCACTTACTAGTTAAACGCATGTTGAATTGATTTAAATGTACATTACAGGACAAAGGAACTGCAGTTTTGTGTCTACGTGTTGGCGGCAGCAATATCACGCTTTATTACATGCTTTTCAATTCCTTCTGTGTGCCAAAACAATGTTCAACCATCTGATGTACGTCTTAGGCATATTGCTTCACGTGAAAACTGTTCGGCTCACCATCTCAGATCGGGCCATGGTTTTACATGGGACAAGATCATCCCTCCACTTGGTCACATATCAAAAATGAACTGTCTGGTTGCTCTCTAGATGCACAGTGGATATTTGTAGTTGAATTCTTTTTGTAAAATCCACTTGTGGCTTTTTCATAAATTAATTCATGAGAAAAAAATTCAACTCACCAAAGCAAGCAGAGCGCAGTGTGTTAATTTTGGTATGTGACCAATTGGAGAGATGGTCTTATCCCATGTAAAAGCCTGGCAAGATTTGGATGGTGACCCGAACTGTTTCGGGAAGGAATGTGCCTTAAACTGCAACTGTATTTCGACCTTCCTCAGGATTTCTGCGCCAGACTACAGAACTTATCTGATGTCGACGTAGAAAGGTTAAAGATTCGACGCAACGCAGTGACAAACAGACTGGAAACTCAATGTTTCGTTGAAAGGATCAACGAATATATGGAGGTACGTACAATTCTCACCTTCAGAGGGGTCGTCGTACCCTGCTCGTGTATTTTTGTCTCTATCACTGACTGAATTAAGTTTTTAATATATATACACTCCTTCTCTGGAAACTTCTCACTTGCACCACGAAAGTTGATTGGTTAGATGGTTAAACGAAATCTATGTTCAAAATAATCATTGATTACTTGAGGGAACTCAATGGACTGTCGCCATACTACAAAACCTCTTTTCTGCTCAGAAGAATTTTCCGTTGGAAATGGACCCACGATAGCATGGGATTTTATTTATAATGCTTGATTTCGAGCGCTTGATTGAAGAAAAATTGATTGAATCTGAGATTTTTTTTTAACTCTAAAGCCGATTTTGATATAAAATGTTTATGTCTAACAGACAGAGAGCAAAAATACTACAAAGTATCCAATGAGCCCAGACCTGAGCTTACCCACTACTGAGGTCAAGGTCGACGCACTGGTCCATGGCAACATCGACACATACAACCTGACAGCGGTGTCTCCGCTCTTCTACAGGTACTTCGAGGTCAGTGCACGTGCATCCAACGTCAAGCAATTACAAGCATACCCCCATATTATCTCCAAACAGATTTGATGTCTGAACATCTACTAATACAAGTGTTGTTGTTTCTATGCATTACGGACATGTCAAACATGACACTAGGATGCTTTGCAATTTTATAATGGTAGCTGATTGAGCAGAGACGAGGGGAGCCTTGGGGTTTCTTTTGTTTTTTGTGTGCTATGTCTCGTAAATTTGGTAAAATCTTACGCTTTAAGAGATAATTTGGGCGGGGATGTAGCTCAGTCGGTAGCGCGCTGGATTTGTATCCAGTTGGCCGCTGTCAGCGTGAGTTCGTCCCCACGTTCGGCGAGAGATTTATTTCTCAGAGTCAACTTTGTGTGCAGACTCTCCTCGGTGTCCGTACACCCCCGTGTGCACACGCAAGCACAAGACCAAGTGCGCACGAAAAAGATCCTGTAATCCACGTCAGAGTTCGGTGGGTTATAGAATCACGAAAATACCCAGCATGCTTCCTCCGAAAACGGCGTATGGCTGCCTAAATGGCGGGGTAAAAAAAACGGTCATACACGTAAAATTCCACTCGTGCAAAAAAAAACCAAAAAAACATGAGTGTACGTGGGATTTTCAGCCCACGAACGCAGAAGAAGAAGAAGAAGAGATAATTTAGCAAATACAATACAGTAATTAAAGGCACAGTAAGCCTCCCGTAAACCATCACAGAGCTCCCCGAGCGTCTACATACAGTACAAGCATACTTCCATTTGAACGCTCACCGAACGGGAACATCCTGGCTGCTTTCTGTCGAGCGTGAGAAATGTTCAAAGAATTTATTTTCGTGGACTTGCTCCTCTACAACAATGGCGCCTCGTTTTGGTGCTGGACGGCTGTTATGAATATTCAATACCGGAAATCACGCCCGGACAGTAAGCCTCCCGTAAACCATCACAGATACTGTCAGGCTTTACACACAGTACAAACACCCTTCCATTTGAACGCTCACCAAACGGGAACATCCTAGGTGCCCTACGTAAAGAGCGAGCAATTTTTAAAAAATTAATTTTGCAGACTGTCTCGAACACTTTTTGGACCCATCCTGAACTCAGGTCAAAAATGAGTTACGTCCCTTCGGGTCTCATTCTATCAATGTAAACTGGCCATAGTCGTGGATCGATGATTATCAGAATGTTTTTGGACCGTGGTGCGTTTTTGCGCTAGATCTAACTTTTAAAATCTAAATAATAAATTGACAGCTTATTACACAAACATTCTTTAATCATAAAAGAATTCTTTTTTCATCAAGACAAGATCAGTACAATTCGAAGTTGTGAAAGTTTGAAAAAAGAAAAGCCCGGAAGCAGGGTCACGCAAGGGTCGTAGCAGACGACGGTTTATGCATATCGCCGTTCCTCTCAACAGTCAAAAGCCATCGCTAGAGTTCTTGTGAACCACAGCCGTTTGTTTCGTGCATAAACACGTGCTATTGTAGATAAGCTCACATCGAGTCGCATTCAAATGACTAACTGACGACTACATTGTGAAAAAGGGAAACTGGATCACACGGGTTCACGATGGCTCAGGGGTAAGATAAACCACGCAAAAATAAATTCTTTGAAAATTGTTCGCTCTTTACGGAGGGCACCTAGGATGTTCTCAGTCGGTGAGTGTTTAAATGAAAGGGTGTTTGTTCTGTGTGTAAAAGCCTGACCGTATCTGTGATGGTTTACGGGAGGCTTACTGTGCCTTTAAACGGCGATAATTGTTTCAACAGGCAGTGATGGGATACAGATCACATACGAAGAATCTTGCCGTCAAAGAGAATGAAAACGAATGCTTTAGATAAAGGACGATAATTATTTCACATACCTGGAATTTTACCGTCAAAGAGAATTGCAAATAATGTTTTAAATTAAGTGCGATGGTTGTTTCAACAGACAGTGATGGGATACTGGTTGCACGACGGGTATAAGCATGAGACCAGGTACAACGACTTCAGGGTGTACTCTGACTTGCTGGGCGAAGGCACAGACAAGTTCGACACCCGTCCCGTTGCCTCCAGGCCTGGTAGGCCGCTAATGAACATAGACTCGAGACTCCAAATCGTCACGCTCATAAGATAATTGCCTATGTCAGTTTTTGATGTTTTGAGAAAAACACAAAAAACTTTCTTTGCTTTCTGAACAATCTGCCTATCTCATTTTAGTTATAAGTTGCAAACTGTCTATCTCGAGCGATGACAGCTGGATAAACGTGAGATAAAGAGCTGACAGCAACATTTTCAATCAGCAAAACTGTATAACAACCAACACAGAGCTTTTGCATACTTTCACATTCTAAAAACAAGTCTTCCTGTATCATAAAGAAAAAGTGCCTCAACTCAAGAAACGACATCGGCAGTTTTGCTTACGTTACCGTGGCATTGGTTTCCGATGGTCTGAGAGTTTGTAATCTGTAACACATGATATGATAGATACCCTTCCAGTAGCTTCCCCTGTAGTTTCACTACAAAAAGGCCTAACACTGAGATAGGTATTGTTCTTATGAGCGTGACAAAATGTTACTGTCCTTATAAAAACAAGGACAATTGCCATGCATACATGCATATGTACACTCCGTCTCGTGTGAACGATGAAGCAGACCATCATCGATCTGTCCAGGCTTTTACGCGGATGTAGAGCACTCTTCCACTTGAACACATACAGGAAATCAACAGCCTGGCTGCGTTTTGTGCAGAGTGGAGTTTTCTGCTGAATTAATTTCCTATGTGGCACACTGGTGTCAGTTAATAATTCTGTTTCGCTTTGATAATATAGTTCATCTCACATCTCCCAAGAAATCGACGAAACATCTTTTTGTTCTCATTCAAAGTCATTGGACCTTTGGATTGCTGTAAGACTAATCGGGTTTAAAAACACCTTTCCACAGTTTATGGAACTACAACAGTATTTATCAAATAGGATAAGATAAGCAAACTTTAATTTTCAATTTTTATATATTGCAAAAAGATGCAAACGTGACTATTAGCACTACATAGAATCACTTTGTGGGTGGGGGGGGGGGGGGGGGGGCAAACATTAATGTGACGATTAAATAATAATTCATAGCATAATTGCATTTATTGTCTTGTGCAGACATTCTGTGGGGTACCAAACTCCTGTACGCTGCAGTAGTGGTGAAAACCACTCTCAAGTTCGGCACCTTTAGCTTCGATGATGGATTGCCCATCGTCAAAGCATGGGATGGCTTCATCCAGGAAGAGGTAGGTTACATCCACAGTCTTTTCAAGTGTAAACGATTCCGATCGCCATCTTAAATCTTGCCAGGCTTGTATGTAAGATTACGCCTTCCCTCGGCTTGGGCACTCACCAACAATGATACAAGATACAAGATACAAGATACAAGAAATGTTATTGTCCTCATCAATACAAGGAAATTTGGCATGTGTGTGGCAAGACATAATACACTGATACATAGACATTTACAAAGCAACAACTGAAGTTCAATATCAGCACACCCTTACGCAAACATACCCACTACTTCAGACACACAGGCTACATGTGCCCCTCGGACGTACGCAACCCACAATCTACCCAGCCATACAACTCCACATGCACTTACTCATTCATGCAACACTCTAGCGCCCGGCCATGCACAACTCACACACTGGAACCCTCGTACGGCTACATATGACACCCGCACAAACATTACAGCCTCAACCATCGTTCTAGATCTACAACTAACAAGCATACATCCACTATCAAACACCGAATAGGGGAGACCGGGGCTAGTCCGCCTACTTTTATGCTTTTGGTAGCATAACTGGCGAGTTTGATGAACTAGAAGACTGATTTTTGAGTCACTTGAGAAAAAGTGACTCTATGTAATCGGTCAGTGTTAGTCTGTCCGGCCGTCCGTAGACACCACCTTAACGTTGGACTTTTCTCGGAAACTATCAAAGCGATCGGGCTCATATTTTGTTTAGTCGTGACCTCCAATGACCTCTACACTTTAACGATGGTTTCGTTGACCTTTGACCTTTTTCAAGGTCACAGGTCAGCGTCAAAGGAAAAATTAGACATTTTATATCTTTGACAAAGTTCATCGGATGTGATTGAAACTTTGTAGGATTATTCTTTACATCAAAGTATTTACATCTGTAGCCTTTTACGAACGTTATCAGAAAAACAAGGGAGATAACTAGCCTTTTCTGTTCGGCAACACACAACTTAACGTTGGGCTTTTCTCGGAAACTATAAAAGTGACCGGGCTCAAATTTTATGTGAACGTGACTCATTGTGTTGTGAATAGCAATTTCTTCCTGTCCATCTGATGCCTCATATAATATTCAGAACTGCGAAAGTGACTCGATCGAGCGTTTGCTCTTCTTGTTTATTTTACATCAAGACAAATGTGTAGCTGATATCAATGTGCAGACAGTTTTTATGTGCGCATGAACATTTGTTGTACATACTGCTTTAAGTAGACCTACCCTAACGTGGGCGAACTTACCCCAAGTCGGGGTAAGTCCGCCTACAGGGTGGGGCAAGTCCGGCGCTCTCATCCCATAGTATGTACAAGACTAGTAGTGGGCAAGCTTTAGTGGGAAAGCTTTTTCAATTCCCTTCAATATTCAGGTTCAAAAATGCCAATGACAAAATACGAAAGAATGTAACACAAAATTACGTTAGGGGAGACCGGGGCTAGTCCGCCTACTTTTATGCTTTTGGTAGCATAACTGGCGAGGAGACCGGGGCTAGTCCGCCTACTTTTATGCTTTTGGTAGCATAACTGGCGAGTTTGATGAACTAGAAGACTGATTTTTTTTATTTTACATCAAGACAAATGTGTAGCTGATATGAATGTGCAGACAGTTTTTATGTTCGCATGCCCCATGAGAAATAGGCGGACTTGCCCCCGCACGGGCAGGCAACTCTAGTGCCAGATAGCGAGCACAACATGGGAAGGAAGAAGCAACATTTTCGTCAGAACTCGACCTTAATTAACGCACTTTCACTCGACACCAAGACTAAGTATTTGTTCTCAGAGGTAATGCATCAAAACCTAAGTCAACTCCAATGCATTCATGTTACAAAAATGAAGAAAAACACTTTTTGTGATCTGTACTCACGATATATGGGCGCGCAACCTCTGAACTTCTGCAGGATATGGCGGGAAGAAGGGACACCACTCTCACATGGTGTGAATGACTAAAAGGTGGCAAACGTAAGAATAAACAGACAAAGACGGATGTGCCCCGGGGGCGGACTAGCCTCGGTCTCCCCTACATCATCACACATTACATCATAACATATTGCATCATAACACACGCACAACCATTACAACATCAAACATCGTACTATAATCTACAACTAACAATCATACACTATCAAACACCAAATACATCATCGTACATTAAATTACATCATACATATATACATTACATCATAACCCCCATACATACGCAATCGACACATAGTACATCATCATACATTACATTACATCATAACCCCCCCCCCCCCCCCCCCCCCCCCCCCGCCAATCACACGTCCTCTACTCTACCATCGCTCACACCTACTACACATCACCCATTGTCCTCCAAGTCACAGTTCACAGCACTCATTGTCCTTCCGCAGTCACAGCCTGGATCCTTTCTGGTCAGAGTGGGGATTTTGTGATGACCTGTTTCCTTATCAGCTTTCTCGGCAATCTGAAAAATTCATTCATCTAAAAATTCTAACTCTGGACACGAAGCATTATAGGTGGTGTATTTCAGTATGTGTCAAAGTGGAGGGATGGTCTTGCCCCAAGTAAAAGCTTGGGCGGATCTTTGATATCAAGCAGAACTGTTTTCACGAGAAGGACTGCGTTTTTACGGACACAAGCAGATAACGCTGGGGTGGAGGAGAGGGAGGGGGCGAAGACCAGACGACCAGCTCCTATGGCTAGTCCAGGAATGTTACATGCATGTTGTAGGATTTATTTTATTTTCTTCGGTCAATTTGCAGAAGTGGCCATGAACTTTCAAACAATACGCAAGTTAATGTCAATTAAGCCCTTCACTGAACTGAGGCAGAGGTCTAATGATAATATCTAAGAATCAAAGGAAAGTAAGGGCTCGAAATAACGACAACCACATCAAGTTAGAGTTATGTGGAAAGTCTGAGTCAGATTCAAAAGAAGCTGCACATATTTTTTCCTTGGTTTCCCATTGTTTCTGTCACGTACGTTTCATTGATTATTTCAGAGTAAATTGATGTCTAACAGGCTGTCATAAATTAAATGCTCGTATCAACTTTTTGAGGGTAAACTATAACAGTTTCTTAGTCAGTTGCTGTTAGTGGCTAAAGAAACTGCATCTTTGTGTTCGAGGTTCTTCACTTTTCAGACACATTTGATGGAATATTTCAGAGTAAATCGATGTCTTCCAGGCTGTCATAAAGGAATTGCTCGTATCAACTTTTTGAGGGTAAACTTTAACAGTTTCTTAGTCAGTGGCTAAAGAAACTGCATGTTTGTGTTCGAGGTTCTTCACTTTTCAGACACAATTTGATGGATTATTTCAGAGTAACTCGATGCCCAGCACGCTGTCGGGGATGTCTCAGTGCACACCCACGGGAGGTAACCCCTGGCACTTCCTCAATGTGCAGAAGGTAATCGGAAGTATGATGACTTCGTTTCCCGCAATACGGGGTTTATCGACTTTTCTTGAACATTTTCAGATTGATCTTATTTCGTCCCTGTTTTTTTTTTTAGCTGGTTAGTTGGTTAGTTAGTTTTTGAGTTTGTCAGTAAGCTACAGTAGTTATTAAGTTAGTTAGCTAGCCAGTCGTGATTTGGTTGATAATGTGGGGGAGTTCGTTCGTAACTTACTTACTGACACACTGATTCTCTGACTCACTCACTTACTCACTCACTTTCTGACTGACTGACTTACTGAATGATTGAATGCTTGACTGACTGACTGACTGACTGATTTACTTCATCGATCGGTTTGTTGGACACAAGTGGATGAGGGGATGCTTATTTTTGCAGACTTTGTTTTTTGCATCCTTGACAAAACGAATATCTTCAGACGTTAGTGAATCTACTGTTTTCAAACGCTTGTTAGCAGTGGGGTGTAAATGAAGAAAAAAAAGCTTCATTTCTAAACGTCCAGTTCATCTTTTTTTGTCAAGCCAATAAAGGCGAGGCCAGTTTTTGTTGAAATTCTGGTATAAACAGCGTTGCGTCGTTTTCAAAGAAGCTTCCTTCATATCACATGTTTCAGGAACTTGTGGACACAGCAACTCAAGGCATCTACGTGGGAATCGTATTGGCCTTTGTGGTCATCACCTTGGCAACAAAGAACGTCTTCACCGGTCTCCTGGCAACGCTAAACATAGGGGTCGTGACCTTGTCTGTGGTCGGTCTCATCCCCATGGCTGGGAGGAAACTTGGGGTGCGTTATGTGACTGTCTGTGATCATTCGTTTCAAGAGCTGTACATGTTTATCCAGTCTTTGATGATTTTTCTGTTGGCAATATCTGTTAACAGCCCGTGTAAGTGACGACACATACTGAAAGAAGAGTAAACATTTTGAGATGTGTTCTTTGTGAAGACGAACCTAACACGGTACTCTATCATAGTAGAGAGGCTGTTATGCTTGGTTTCAAGTCTGTATTTCTGTCCCTCTGTACATACTCAGATCTCTTGGTGCTATCTAGTGTTTTGGAGCCGATTGATCATTTTTGTTTTTGTTATCATATAGGTTCTGGAATCGCTCAACTTGTCCCTGGTGGTGGGACTGGCGGTGGACTACGTTGTGCATCTGGCGGAAGGATACCACGCCTCCGCGGCCCAGGACCGCCTCACGCGCACACATGACATGTTGGAGCACGTGGGGATTTCCGTTCTGTCGGGCGCCTTGACAACGCTAGGCGCATCAGTCTTCATGTGTGCTGCTGTCATTCTCTTCTTTCTGCAGGTAAGGGATAGATGTTTTCCGGGGAAAACGCTGTAGGCTCCAAAAGCTGGGGCAAACTACTGTGGTGGCGCGATGAATTGTACGCTCTGATGTGCATATTTTCGGAAGACGAAAAAAAGCATAATAAATTGGCAGTGCCCGCTTGAGACTATGCCTGTGTCTTTGGCAAACATGCAATTGCATTGAGTGAATTTATAAGGGGGGTGGGGTGGGGGGACGAAAACTGAGCACGCCGAATCCACACGGGCAAAACATGTTGAGCAAAACAAACACACACCTCCTCCTCCCCCCCTCCCCCCTCCCACACCCAACAAAAACATATACATTCCATGAATATTCTAAGAATGCATGCATACCTCGTAAAACCAGCACTTTATTCGTAGCTATTTGAAGACCAACAAAATATTGTTCATTATTGTTTCAGTTCGGCATCTTCATGTTCGCGACCATCGGCTTCTCCCTATTCTACTCTCTGTTTGGATTCAGCGTGTTGATGGGTCTACTGGGCCCACAGGGACAAACGGGGTCCCTGGTCCCAGTCGTCAGGTGGCTGCGATTCCGCCTGAGGGGAAAGAAATCTCACCACGAGCATTGTGAAAAGTGCGAGGGAAGAGGTTTCCACGATGCTGAATCAGTCTTTACCACAAGACGTCGGAAGAAGTTTTGAAAAGCTAGTGGTTTGAAGCATATCGCCTTCACTGTCCCAAGAAGAAGAAAATCTGACTGTATAATTATGAGGTGTCGACTGAGGTTTCAGAGCGAATCGTGATGACATACTTCTCTTATTTGCAGACTGAACAGTTTACATTCTAAGCTTGAAGCTTGAAATTGTGTTCTTTGACTGGGCTAATCAAAGGATTGAACTGCGATACCTACGTATCTTTTTAAAGACCAAAAACTCTTATTAATTGTTGTTCCAATTGCTGTTATTTTACTCATATTTAAGCCGCCACACCCGTCAAAATACGTTGTTGTCGTTGCAACTAAGCCTATATTTATAGAAGGATCCTGTCTTTTGTTCGGAACTCTTGCGTTTTGAAGCTTCGTATTGGCAGTGCTTTCCAAAGGATGGAACTGTAAGACCTAAAGCATCCACACCCATATTGGCGGTGCAGCTTCTGTTATGATCCAGCAGGACCTTGTCTTTACTTTTGTGATTTGATTCATGATTCTTGCATTTGCAACATCTTTCAAAGGGCGGAATCTACCATCAAGGTCTCTACGTCCGACAAAAAGGATCCGGCGTTACTGGACGGGTAACGCATTCTTATTTATGTATACCGTCTATAGAGAAAAAAAAGTGTGCAATCAAAACTAAAACTATAGATGTATTCCATTGACTTTCGCGTTGTTTGGCACATGCGCCCGGAATATTCATGTATAATGACTGATAGAATCATTTTCGCAAACCGAGGAAAATGTGTGAAATTATTTTCAAGTCGAAACGCTGGTTTCTTGAATCTCTTCGACGGTTGGGTGTATTTACTTCAATTCGACGGTTGATGCATTGAATGATGCATTTTTGACATTTCTAATTTATTAATTGATTGTTTGTTTATCTGTTTGATTGTTTGTTTGTATGTTTGCTTGTTGTTTTTTTTCTTGCATTTATTCATCTATTTAATAGGTTATTCCAACGTGTGGTATACCTTGTGAAAGTGGTACATGTTCTGCAATCAGCTCTGAACAAAGAATATATGATCATGAAACACGCTAGTTCTGGAGGGTAAAACTGTGATATGTCTTTATAGCCCGGGATTTTTTTCATTCCTTTTGGAAACTTTGTTTTGTATGTGTGTGAATCTCGAAAAAAATGAGCCTAAGGGTACAGATTGCCGTATTTTGACTTCGCTTCTCTGTATTCTTTCTTATTTGTAAAAACATTGTCCATGTATATCGGAATGTAAAAGCTTATGTGTAGACGAAGGAGATTTGATAAACCGAATCTCTCTGGCCGGCTACCCCATCTGGTTCCCGTCCCCGTGATATTTTAAAAAGCCTTTGTCCCAAATTGATTTGCACTAAAATTAAACGCACATTTTTGGGTATGTATGTTCCGGTGAAGGGATGGACGCACACTCGCACACACATATATACACACACACACACACACACACACACAAACACATACACACAAACACGCACACACACACACACGTACACACACACACACACACACACAGTGACACACACACACAGTGACACACACACACACACATCGCGATTCCCTTACCGTGTGGATCAATCTGCTAAGTGCGGATTTATCGTACCTAGCAGCAGTACTTGTGATCGGCATTCTGTAGTGTTGGCATGCCTTCCTGCTGGTCGACCTGTAAAAAATATAAATCCAAGGTTCGGAATAAAGTATTAGCATTTTCCGGCGCAGATCCTGGATAGCTTGTCGCTGGTCGCACTGTGCAATCAGGATTGCTTTGCTGCATACTCCCCTGTCACAATCCACAGGCAGTGTTGCGAAGGTGCGATGAATGCGAAAAGTGTCAAGACCAGTTAGTGGAATCGCAGTTGTAAATCACTAAATGTAAAAGCATGTGCAGTACGTGACCAGGAAGGGAGGGAAATCGTGATGCAAAGAAGCAAGACAAGGGAGAGTACCTATTTGTCAACCGTTGCCGAACTAATAATTATAGTCACTTTTAATTAGTTCCCCTGATAAATATGTGAATTAAATTACCGGTGTACCGACGGAATAACTGCCATTTAGATGGAAAAAATAATCTGGCTGTGTTACTTATACTTCCCCGATGATGCGAGGTGTTTGTCGAGTTGTTTGTACATCTGCTGCTGCATGAAACCAACATCAAATCAGAGACCATTTGTTTACTAGCATCTCTCTCTGTTCCTCTCCGCTGCCCCGCCTCCCCCCCCCCCTTTCACCTCGCAGTAATGGACAAGAAGTGTATTTAACAAATAAACCACTTTGAGTCTCAATTCTTGAGTGTGTGTGTGTGTGTGTGTGTGTGTGTGCGTGCGTGCGTGTGCGCGTACATGTGCGTGTGTACGTGTCTGTGTGTGTGTGTGTGTGTGTGCGCGCGCTTCGATTTAACTTTTGCATATTAAAGATTTTATAGAGCATTTCAACTTTAATCGTATTTTGGAATGTTTTCTTTTAATTTTCCTTGTCTTAAGCACACTTGTGTCAACCTACAAAATTAATTCAGCAACAACAACAAAACAAAACAAACTACAACAAATCCCAGTATGCCGCACAGAAAGTAACCAAGTTGTTATTTATGGTGTGTGCCTGAATGAATGGACAATCTTATCGCAGGTCAGTGCCTGGACAAATCTGGTTTATTTGATCGTTTACAATAAAAAGAAAGTGGCTGTAACATGTCAACTCCCCCCCCACCCCCAACCCCCCCCCCCCCCCCATTCACACACACACACCCCACACACACACACCCAACCCCACAATAAATTCTGACAAACGAGGAGAAACAAGCATGCAACCATTCCACACAGTATGCACAAACTCAAGTTGTTTATTTTAATCAGCTCCGTCAGATTATTGTGATGAACTTGTGCGTTCCCAGCTATGATAACAACACAACATTGACCAAAAACACCGAGACCTGGTCGCTGAAAATATAAACCTACACACACGTACGCGCACAAAATTATCCTTGAGATCAATCACATGTTCCTGACCGGCACTTAAAGGCACAGTAAGCCTCCCGTAAACCATCACAGAGCTCCCCGAGCGTCTAAATACAGTACAAGCATACTTCCATTTGAACGCTCACCGAACGGGAACATCCTGGCTGCTTTCTGTCGAGCGTGAGACATTTTCCAAGAATTTATTTTCGTAGACTTGTTCCGTTAACAACAACGGCGCCTCGTTTTTGCGCTAGACCTAACTTTTAAAATCTAAATAATAAATTGACAGCTTGTTACACAAACATTCTTTAATCATATGTAGCCAAGTGGCGTCCCCTTTCTCTTTGTGTGTGATTATCTCCTGCCCGACCCAGTTGCCTCCCCTGTCTATAGCTATTCCCTGTGTGTGTGTGCTAGTCACATTGGGTTTACCTTTAAAAAATGCCCTTTGTGCTAAATCCCTAACTTGAAATGATGAGAAGCAGCAGCGTAACCTCTAACCACCAGTGCCTAAGGAGTGACTAAATAATACCTGGCTGTCTTTGTGCATTGTACTTTATTGTGTGTTTACTGGTAGGGTAGACCCCGACCGGATGCATTTCTAATCTCTTATCTCAGATTTAGGTGGTTGTTATGTAATGTGCCGCCAGCCTGTCTGTATCGTTGGACGGCGTTTTGTCAAGTGGGTGTCATTTCTTTTGACAGGGTACATCATAGAAGATGCCAGGTGGCTTGGAGGGTTTAGTCTCTTACCCCCCCCCCCCCCCCCCCCCCTTCTTTGTAACTGCTTGTAATCTAATGAGCCTTATCCGGTGTGCGTAATATTTCCGGTGCGTGACACCCGACACGGTTTCATGCCTCGGTAACGATCCCTTTCATTGGGCAGGCATTTTTAAGTAGAACGCCCCCCGTTGTCTGACACCGGGTAGCGATTCCTATTGGCTTATCGCCACAGGGTATCGGAAGTGATCAGCCTTTAAAAGACTGAGCATTTAGGCTAGATCAGAAAACGCGATTTGTGACACTGCGAGCTGGGTGCTGCATGTGTGTTGTCGGTAGCCGTGAACCCAGTCAGCACAACAACATTGCCCCAATATTGAGGCAACATTGCCGGTCACAGTGGCTCAATATTGAAAATCAATATTGGATCAACAGTGGAAGTGCAAATTTTTTCAATATTGAGGCAATGTTGAAAGAAACACAAACTCTGCTGCTGACGCCTAGTCGCGAAACACAAAGACTGAAAGAGACAGGTCTCGGAATGAAAACCACAAGTCGACCGCTTACTAACTTCGCGCCAAACTACACTAGACCGGTTCACGACAAATTAGAGCAGAGCTTCGACACGTTCCCAGTCAGCACGGATCATTGAGGCAATGTTGTCTCAACATTGGTTTATTGTTGGATATCAAGCTCACTCTCACACACGGTGTTTCTTCCATCGCCACACCGCGATCGGCAATCTCTGGCTGCGCCGCGGGCGCAGCTGTCACCGAGTGTTGCTCGATCGAGACAGTAAACGTTGGCTCACAGCGAATTGCGGGCTCGCGCAAGATTGTGATGTCAGACGACTTTCGACGCATGCGCCAATCAAGAAAAACAAGCGGAAGTTGATTGTGTGGATTATTGACGTCACACATTGTTCTGTCTGTCTGCATTGTGAGCGTTACATCTTGCAACAAACCCGTTGAAGCTTCTGATTCAGTTCCCCCTTGACAAAATTCTTGAGTGAAACTTTCTTGCCTGTGATCATCAGAGTCTGACAAAAGTCGAATATGACGGACTCCGATACAGACACATTACCGCCACCATCTGAAACGGAGGGGATGGAAGAAGATGAATTGGTGAGCCTTTTTGAATTTTTTCTTGTGATAGCCTGTTACCCGGGTGTTTTGTGCATGCTCTTGTTCCAATATGACTAGCTAAAGGTACCCCAGAACAAAAACACCACCACAGACTCCGGAGACAGCAACAACTCATCTATAAATAGCACGGACTTTGGACTGTGAGTGTGAATCTCGGGGGGGGGGGGGGGGGGGTGGGGTAAGGGGAGGGAGGTGGACTTCAGATCTACTTGCTCAGTCATTGACCTGTGGCGGTGGTGTGTTCACTGTTGACATGAAGCTAATTTCGGTTTGAGTTGTCGCTGTCTCTGGGGGGGGGGGGGGGGGGGGGGGATGGCAGCGTCGGCATCGGAAAGCACTGCAGGGCTGTGTGGACAGCATTATGCAACTCCTGGTATGCATGATTTATGGTATGACCAGTCAGTACACAATCACAAATGTGGGGACTTGCTTGTTTTGACTTCTTTTTGTTATTTCATTTATCAATTGTCTCTCTGGGATTTTTATGTCTGTTTCTCGAATGGAAACACTTATTTCATATATGCCATTGCTTTTTAGGGCCAGGAACATGTGGCCAGTTCTGGTTCCACTCTTGCTCCCAATTGGTCACCCTCACCTTCACTTCAGGCGCTGGACCACGAATGGCAGTCCATGCCACCCTTATATAGTGATCCAGAAACCGACGACCCCTCTAGCAAGGTAACCATTCCCTGTTCTTATTACAAAGAAAATATTTGACCTAGTTCTGTTTGTTTGGTAATGACACCAATAAGTTTGTGTTGTCATTTCTGTTTTTCCCATGCAGTTGCTCATTGCTCATGCCCTTGGTTTTTATAGGGCCAGGAATTAGAGCATGCGGACGTGTTGCTCGATCGAGACAGTAAACGTTGGCTCACAGAACTTGGGTAAACTTCTGCTACTACCGGTGGGGAGAAATCAACTGGTGGCCACAACGTCGGTTGGTGACCCACGACTGTCCAGCAGACTTCAAGCTGAAATTTCCCAGCACAAGGGTCATTGTTGACGCCACAGAGGTCAGAGTGAAACACCCATCGAATCCTAGAGCACAAAAAGCAAGTTTTTCTGCCTGTAAACATGGCAACACAGTGAAGGCTTTGGTAGGTGTAACCCCTGGTGGACTCACATCCTATGTGTCCAGTGCCTATGGGAGGGAGGGGGGGGGGGGGGGGGCTCAACCAGTGACCGCCAGATTGTGGAGCGAAGCCCCCTCCCTTTGCTTTGTGAGAGTGGAGACTCAATAATGGCAGACAAGGGGTTGAATGTGCAAGACATTTTTGCACCCAGAAATGTGCAGATCAACATACCAGCCTTTTTTAAAAAGAAGAATAGACTGAGTGCTGCTACCTTGCGAAAAGACAGGAAGATTGCAGGTGTAGCCAAGTGGCGTACCGGCCCCGTCTCTTTGTGTGTATTATCTCCTGCCCGACCCAGTTGCCTCCCCTGTCTATAGCTATTCCCTGTGTGTGCTAGTCACATTGGGTTTACATTTAAAATATAAACCGATCCAAATTTCCGTTCATCTTATTCTACATCATTTCCTGATTCCAAAAACATATAAGTATAAATATAAATATGTTATATTTGGATTAAAAACAAGCTCTGAAAATTAAAAATATAAAAATTATGATCAAAATTAAATTTCCTAAATCGATTTTAAAACAATTTCATCTTATTCCTTGTCGGTTCCTGATTCCAAAAACATATAGATATGATATGTTTGGATTAAAAACACGCTCAGAAAGTTAAAACGAAGAGAGGTACAGAAAAGCGTGCTATGCCGCACAGCGAAACCACTACCGCGCGCGCACTCCGTTATGCACAAGCGGCGGACTACGGTCATTGTGAAAAATGCAGTGCGTTCAGTTTCATTCTGTGAGTTCCACAGCTTGACTAAATGTAGTAATTTCGCCTTTCGCGACTTGTTAAAAATTCTTTAGACCAATTATCCCTCTGTTCCCAAGTGAAACATGGAATAATTCTGGACAAATGCGAGGACGTTATTTTTTTATTTTTATCATCTTACTTATCATTAAATTTGTTACCATTATGCAAGAAAAATGTAGAATAAAACCAGGAGAGCTTTCGGTAGAAGATATTTCCTGTGTCAAAAGTTAATGCTTATTCTGATTGATGGGTGCTCCAAACTAAGTTATTTTGACTGCCTTATTCGAATTCATTTCCAAGACAGGGCTGAAACCCCCCGCGGGTTAGGGGGAGTCCCATATTGGTTGGGACAAGAAAGAATTTACCCGATGCTACCCAGCATGTCGTTAGAGGCGACAAATGGTTCTGTTTCTCCTTTTACCCTTGTTAAGTGTTTCTTGTATAGAATATAGTCAATGTTTGTAAAGATTTTAGTCAAGCAGTATGTAAGAAATGTTTAGTCCTTTGTACTGGAAACTTGCATTCTCCCAGTAAGGTTATATATTGTACTACGTTGCAAGCCCCTGGAGCAATTTTTTGATTAGTGCTTTTGTGAACAAGAAACAATTAATAAGTGGCTCTATCCCATCTCCCCCCTTTCCCCTATCCCATCTCCCCCCTTTCCCCGTCGCGATATAACCTTGAATGGTTGAAAACGACGTTAAACACCAAATAAAGAAAGAAAGAAAGACAGGGCTGAAAAGTGGGGAAGCTTAGGAGAGTATCGTAAAAATTGTCTGGGTGTTTAAAGCCATATGTACTCGATGACTATACACGCTAATTGCTTTACCAACAGCTGGAGACATGCTAAATTAAGTTCCCTGCAAAATATTGTGGTCTAGGACCCCTTCAATGTTGAGATATGTTAATTTTCATTTTGATCTGGATCGTCCTATTTATAGATTTGGCAACACATGTAACGTTGATGCAAGGGAGAGAACACCGCGGCTTTGTTGACATCCTCACTTTTTCAGAGGCTAGAACAAGCTGTAATGCATGTATTATGGTCCGCGCATGGTGACGTATCGTCATTATATGGTCTTATGGTGCGTTTGACATCGATTGTGGGCAAACTACACTTTGTAAACACGGGAGTGCGTTAGTATGCCTTTAAGCAAAACTTTCGAATATGTCAGATTTTACTTAAGAGATTTTAAATACTGTTAACTGACAGAAATGCTATAACTTCTACACCAATTGACTGGATAACTTAATATTCAGCATACATAAACTTGATTTTATGCATGTGCAGTTCACAAAGTGGCAAATTTGAAGGTTAAATGATCTAACTTTTGCGTCACCAATGACACCAACGCTTTCGTGTCTGAAGATTGCCCTGAACTTAGCTGTAACTGCATGCAGGCATGGGAATTGAATAATGTAAAAAAGGCGGAAAATTTATAACTGAAGACGCGAAGCGTCAAGTCGACGGCGCGAAGCGCTTAGCCTTACTAGGGGGGTCCGGGGGCATGCCCCCCCGGAAAAAAATTTTCTCCAAAGAACCCAGATGGTGCAATCTGGTGTCATCTGAGCTCCAAGTTTGCCATTAAATTCTGTTTTTAGAATCAGAGTTTTTAGTACAAAAATGTACCAATTTTTGCTTTTTTGAAGAAAAAATTATATACATGTATTATATGGTTTAAATTTGTAAAAAAAATTGATCTGTTGAGACAAACAGGAAAATGTAACTTGTAACACAATCTGTGCAATCTGGTTTACTTTCAAACATAAAAGTTCAATAACTGAGGCGGGCGGTAGCAGTGCGTGAACAAAGTACGGAAAGTTTTCGCGGGATTTTGCGCAAAGGCCAAAGTAACCGGTGCTTTTTTTGTGTGCCTCCCCCCCTTTATTTTTTCGGCGGACACTTTTGCATTTTCGGCGGAACAAAAAAAAAATTCGACGGAAATCCGCCGTTCGGCGGACAATTCCCATGCCTGTGCATGCTTTCTTCAGGTCATCGATAGCCTGGGGGTTGAAGGGGATGTTTTTACATCCTCAGACATTCAAAATAATCAAAAAGGTAAAAGCCTGAAGGGTTTAAATTAGGTAAAAATGGCTACCGCTCAATGTCAAAACTCGTTCTGTTTAGTCGACCCCGAATTTTGAGGAAAAAAAAAAATTGCACAAAAGTCAGACCATTCAATTTACAAAATTGCCACTTACTGGAAAGGCAGAACATAAACTGAAGTTAATGAATACCATATATAAAATAATTTGTTCAACAGATGCAGAAGTAATTTGCATGGTTGTGGGTGTCATTTTTAGGGGGGTCAACCCTGTAGAAGAGACGATTTTCTTTAATTATCAATCCGTAATATATTGTTTGTTATGCATACAAGATTAACATTGACAAATACTTCAAGACTCCTCATTGATCTTAGTAAATTGGGGTGGTTTTTTTTTTTTTACTGACTGATTCACTTTCTATTCACTTTACTCTACATAAGTCACGACAAGAAAAGCAAGGGAGGTAATTTCTTCGGAAGAGGTAATTCTCTCCCCTCAGAACTATTGTCGTAGTTTGTTTGATTTTTTCCCTTCTAATAAGTATTATTTAAAATAAATGTCTTTACATCTTGATGTGAAAGGCGCAGTACCCCCCTCCCCCAAGGATGTTAAATTCTAGGTTGTGTCCATGTAAAATCCTGATCCTAGTCCAGATCCGAGTTGGTGAACGAACATTTTTTCATGCAACTGTGCCTCTTTATTCCACTCAATTAGACATACTTTGCAATCCATAATTGCACGAAACTAAGTACAGGATATACGTTGTTGTCGTGTTTTTAATATTGCATAATGAAATAAAAAAAAAATCACAACTGGTTTCGTGTTGGGCTTTCTCTCTCTGTCTGAATCTAATAATTACTTCCTTCTGAGGCCTGAAATGTGTTGCAGACATTGTTCAGCTTACATTTATTGTTACAATTTTTGTGGATATGTTATTAAAGGCACAGTAAGCCTCCCGTAAACCATCACAGAGCTCCCCGAGCGTCTACATACAGTACAAGCATACTTCCATGTGAACGCTCACCGAACGGGAACATCCTGGCTGCTTTCTGTCGAGCGTGAGAAATTTTCAAAGAATTTATTTTCGTGGACTTGGAGTCTACAACAATGGCGCCTCGTTTTGGTGCTGGACGGCTGTTATGAATATTCAACTTAACGGAAATCACGCCCGGACAATAAGCCTCCCGTAAACCATCACAGATACTGTCAGGCTTTTACACACAGTGCAAACACCCTTCCATTTGAACGCTCACCAAACGGGAGTTAACATCCTAGGTGCCCTACGTAAAGAGCGAGCAATTTTTAAAGAATTAATTTTGCAGATTGTCAAAAATGAGTTACTTCCCTTTGGGTCTCATTCTATCGATGTAAACTGACGATAGCCGTGGATCGATGATTATCAGAATGTTTTTGGACCGTGACGTGGTGCGTTTTTGCGCTAGACCTAACTTTTAAAATCTAAATAATAAATTGACAGCTTGTTACACAAACATTCTTTAATCATAAAAAAATTCTTTTTTCATCAAGACAAGATCAGTACAATTCGAAGTTTTGAAAGTTTGGAAGCAGGGTCACGCAAGGGTCGTAGCAGACGACGGTTTATGCATATCGCCGTTCCTCTCAACAGTCAAAAGCCATCGCTAGAGTTCTTGTGAACCACAGCCGTTTGTTTCGTGCATAAACACGTGCTATTGTAGATAAGCTCACATCGAGTCGCATTCAAATGACTAACTGACGACTACATTGTGAAAAAGGGAAACTGGATCACACGGGTTCACGATGGCTCAGGGGTAAGATAAACCACGCAAAAATAAATTCTTTGAAAATTGTTCGCTCTTTACGGAGGGCACCTAGGATGTTCTCAATCGGTGAGTGTTTAAATGAAAGGGTGTTTGTACTGTGTGTAAAAGCCTGACCGTATCTGTGATGGTTTACGGGAGGCTTACTGTGCCTTTAAGTGTGTCTGTGTTTCTATCATTCGTTATCAGTGTGGTTAATAAAAATTAAAAAAGCACACGTCAAAGTAATTTACCCTTCATCATTATCAAAACATGCAGATACAGGTAATAAATATTTGTGATATTTTAAACAAATACAATGTTTGTTTTTTGCGTCTTTTCTTTTTTTCAGAGCAAATACACATCGTATTTTGTTCAACCGTGTATATTTTGCACTTTCTAATACCCTGCATGGATCTCCAAATCAAGAATAATGAAAAGTCGTCTAATAGCCCTGCAGCAGAACATGATAGAAGCTTGCATGCACCCAGGCTCGCTGTCTTCGGCTAAAAGAGCTTACCGTTGGATCTTCGCTCAGACAAATGTAGCTGTCTTGTCCACTTGCTCCTGTCGCATAGATCTGCAATGTGCAACATCATCTTTGATTAATAAGTCTGAGGCACAGACAAACACACACGCGCGCACATTTGCGAGAGAATGCACGTCAGTCTATTCAATTAAACAGTATAAAAACAGACGTGGTGGTGGAAAGTGGACATTCACCGTATAACAAACTCAAGAGATTCATTTGTGTGTGTATGTTTAATCAAAAGTTCATCTTCGGCACATTCAGTCTGTATGTAACAGGACCCATCCCGTAAAAACTTCGAACAGATCTATTAAATTCTGAAATCCTTGACAAGTTTTTTTTTCCAATCATCTGTATCTGACCGAAGTAAAAAAAAAAAAATCAGCCAGTACAAGCATCTACCCCCTCACACGACAAAACATATGTGGCGAAAAAAGGAATCGAGAGGGGGGGGGGGGGGGGGGGGGGAGAGGGGGGACAAAGAATAAATTAGATCCAGAAATAATTCCACTTCATCATTCCAAACTTCAAGTGTGAAATGATCGGATACTGTGGTAAAGATACGTGGTTAGTATCACAACTGAAAATACAAGCCCTAGGGTTTTAAATCAAGAAAACAATTAAAGTTAAGGAAAGATCAACAGAAATGTCGAGAACATGTAAAATATTGTACTTACAATCCGTTTCAGCATGCTCTTCGAATAATAATCTCCCAGTCAGCCTCGTGCTTACGATTTCGACAGGATGTTGCCTCTCACGCTGAGCCAGTACATTTGGAGTGAATTCAAAGGCCAGAGATGCAGTACAAGCACATTAGTTAGATCCAATTCATTTACATTGCTACCTTGCCCAATTTATGGCTATTTCTGTTGGTAACATCACACATGTGGCAAGCAGTGCTTGTTGCCGACTCTGCTGGGACAGGCAGCAGACGATTTTATTTAGGAACCAAATTCTGATTGGTTAAAACATAAAACCGGAACTCAAAGTACCACTTGTTCTTTGGAAGTACCAAATCAAGAAAAGATAATCAGGTAAATCTGAAATGGGTTCAACACTTTTAAAAAATCGTAGTAAATCAGAAAACACAGTAAACGTTGGAAAAATCGTCCAGTATCGCTTCTAGAGGTCTATACTTGGACAAAACATAAAGCAATTCAGTAAAGCTGACACTTCAAAATGTCTGTTTAGTTACACTTTAAGAACGATAACTCCGCATATCCTGTGAACACCATGCCCAGGATCGGGTTACTTCCCTTAGAAACCGACAATGGTGGCGAAAGCTTACAGGATTACAGTACGTCTTGAAAAAACCAAACATTCCTGAGTCTGAGTACGTCTTGAAAATACTACCCTATAAAACGCTGCTTTTATAAAGCTCTTTTTCACGAGATTACACCTGCAGGACCGTTTCACAACATATGCAGCATGCAGAAGAAGCGCAGTAAGTAAATTACTCCGTTAGATCTAGACTGAGCGTGACTGTTAGAAAATGTATCATTACAATCCTTCCTCTAATCTTGACTGCTTTGACCGTCTCCACCGTCTTATCACTAAGTAATCTAAGGCGAAATATCGGAAAATGAAGACTAAGCTAGTTTATCTGTTCGTACCCCCTAGTTTATTCTCTCTTGTTTCTTTTAAGTAGACTACTTATTAAGTTATTGACTTGTATTTCGTAGAAATCCAAAATAAACGGCTAACCGGTTCCAAGATTTTGCAGGATTTTGGGATAAGTTCGTTATCTGAATTCTAACTGTTTGTCTGTCTGTCCACTAAGTATAAGAAGCACACTGACTTTAAAGTAGACTACTGTAAATGTAATGTTTTCTTTTGTCATGAATCAAAGTCAAACGCTCCAATACACCAGTTAACAGTTTCGGCACTTACATGGTACAAAGAAGGAAAACTCACGTGATACCCAAAGTTATTCTGGTTGGTCCGAGAAATTTCGACGAGCAACCGCTGCATCGTCTGCTCAACGTGATGGAAGCAATGAACGGGACGGTGTGTTTTCCTCTACGTTATAACAGACTGGTTATAACAAAAACCTCACGTTACATCCACATTAGCGATAGCGTCAACATGCTGTGTTATTGGTTGCAGTAATGGGAGTAACCGTCTTAAAAAAATGGTGGTCAGAAGATTGCAAAATTCATTACGTGCCTCGACGGTCGTTATAGTGTGTGGTTGCCAACCCCCATTCAGGTGGGCATTTGTTATCGCCTGTGTGTCGTGTTTTGACAAACATTTAGTAGGACTGATGTGAGCCGAATTTATTGTGGAAAGTTCAATGAATGCAAAAAGGTATGCCAAATAGTAGTGTGTCATGTTTCCTTTGCGTCGCACGTTGGGTTGTGGTGAAATACACAGCGGTTATCTGTTTGCGAGTTGCCTGGAACACGATTTTTTAATAACATCTCTCGATCTTCACATATTTTGTCATGTGAATAAGAACAGAACAAGTTCGTCAAACATATTTCTTATTTTATCTGCATTGAATTAGGCCGGTATTCCAAAGTGATTTTCAAATTTTGAATAATCCATATGAAACTTTGTTAAACAAATAGAGTTTTTCATTCTGAGCACAGGAATACTTTTATTTAAGGTGGGCTGAAAAAAAAAAGAAAGATTTTTTTTCGTATTTTTGGACTCTGAAAATTTTTCGCACATAATTCTTCCGCACATTCAGACATGCCTCAACCACACAAATAAAATCACATGAGTCCAAAAATGAGTTTATGAATACTTTATATACTTTTCAGATTGATAATGCAAAATACATTGACAGGAAATACATCGTAATAGAGATACAGAGCTACAAAAATGGCACAAAATAGCAAAATAAGTCCTCTGCTACTCCCAACAACTGGGCAAGAGCCCATTTTCTAACTCTTTCATCTCAAAATCATACAATGCATTTTTATTGTAATACATTTTATAGGAAGAGCAGGATATGATATCTAAGCCTATTTTTTTCAACTCCATCTGACAACTGGTTAATACGATATCTTTGATCAAAAATGCCAAAAGTGCTGTTTTGTCAAGTTAAAAATGGCGACTAAGTAGTCATTTTTGTTCTGCCGTAACTTTCTTGCTGTAAAAGTTACATTTACAAAGCTGTTTTTGGTATCCATTTGTTCAGCATTAAAAGCTCTTAATAAGTGAAACACACTTGGATTTCTACATGTATGCTTAATGAAAACTTAGCAATGTCTTGAAAAAACAGATATTTTGTACAAAACATGAATTTTGGCTTCTTCAAAATGTTTTTATCTGGTTCAATGTTTAAGCTAATGCAAGTACCTTATACCAAAATGATCAGTTTTTAATGAACTGTCAGAACAGCAAACAAGACAATGAACGTCTGTTCTTCCGTTGAGACCATAACTGGGGTTTTTTTTTTATCTAAGGTAAAAAAAAATAACATTAAAAAAAAAAATAAAAAAAATTTTTTTAAACGAAAAAAGTATGTCTTGATAATGATTAGCTTACTCTGTCATGCTTGCAAGTTGACTTTGTAAAAGCTCAATTTTCTGCCTCAGTTTTGAAGATTATTGTTGCACAGCAACTTTTTCTGACGTCAGTGATAAAGCTTCCTCTTTTGAAATGTTTAGTTCTTGCTCAAGAATATTTTTTAGCACAAGATCTCCTTGGTGGGTAGCTTTGAAATTTGCACTTCTTCTGTAGAGTTTGGAGTTTCTCACTCCTGATAAGCTTTCCTTCACATTTCTGTTCTCTTGCTGTAGTTTCTTGACTAAAATTGGCATGCACTTTTGAGAAAAGTCCAGTTTTTCTTTAGCATTAGTCAAATCAGCAAAGTCCTTAGTTTGCCAAGTGGTAGTCAGATTTGCACCACCTACAATATACTCCAAATGTTCAAGCCTTTTATCTGCCTTTTCTTTCTCTTCCTGTAGTATTATGTGGTATTCCAGCGTAACCATTGTGATTGTAGCAGCTGAATGTTGAACTTGCAGACTGCTAATGCTATGCTGGTTTTCTTCCCTACTGTCAAGTATTCCTGCTGGTTCAACTGTGCTGTGATGGACTAACTTCTCTTGCTCCTGGTTTGAGCTGCCCAGATTCTTGTTGGAAACACTTCTTCCTTGGCAACTGCACACTAAATTCATGAACCAAAAACTTCTCAAGTTCTTCAGGGCGCCTATCAGGGGCGGGGATATAGCTCAGTTGGTAGCGCGCTGGATTTGTATTCAGTTGGCCGCTGTCAGCGCGAGTTCGATCCCAGGTTCGGCGGAAATTTATTTCACAGAGTCAACTTTGTGTGCAGACTCTCTTCGGTGTCCGAACCACCCCCCGTGTATACTACATTGGGTGTGCACGTTAAAGATCCCACGATTGACAAAAGGGTCTTTCCTGGCAAAATTGCTTAGGCACAGTTAATAATTGTCTACCATACCCGTGTGACTTGGAATAAGGCCGTGAAAGGTAAATATGCGCCGACATGGCTGCAATCTACTGGCCGTATAAAATTTCATCTCACACGGCATCACTGCAGAGCGCCTAGAACTGTACCCACGGAATATGCGCGATATAAGCGTCATTGATTGATTGATTGATTGATTAACTTTGCTTAAGGTTTTGTACTGCATCATACTTTTCTCTTCAGACTTAGCAATCTGTGATCTAGAACATTTCAATCCCCTCCCCTAACACATTCAACCATTCAGAAGAAAAATCATGTTTTACATGTTCTTTCTTTCTAAATTGTTCAAGTGCAATCACAATCTGGTTTGTCAGTCGGATACCTGTTCCTAAAAATTGAGAACATGAATGCACATTTGACCAGTCAATGCCAACATCATCAAGTTCTTTGTTTATCATGTTCACATAAGAGGTCTCTTTCAAGAATGCAGCATCAGCTGAAGAAACAGCAATGTTATTGAAGGATTTTTCAGTCTTCTGGATCAGTGCCTTCACACGTTCTGGATATGTAGAGTCACAAAGCAGCCGACTGAACCAAACAGATACCTGCACACAAACACATATACACTGCTTACTTTTTTGACTCACATGCGAAGCAAAAGTGAGTCTATGTACTCACCCGAGTCGTCCGTCCGTCCGGACGTCCGGACGTCCGGACGTCCGGAAAACTTTAACGTTGGATATTTCTTGGACACTATTCAGTCTATCAGTACCAAATTTGGCAAGATGGTGTATGATGACAAGGCCCCAAAAAACATACATAGCATCTTGACCTTGCTTCAAGGTCAAGGTCGCAGGGGCCATAAATGTTGCCTAAAAAACAGCTATTTTTCACATTTTTCCCATTTTCTCTGAAGTTTTTGAGATTCAATACCTCACCTATATATGATATATAGGGCAAAGTAAGCCCCATCTTTTGATACCAGTTTGGTTTACCTTGCTTCAAGGTCAAGGTCACAGGAGCTCTTCAAAGTTGGATTGTATACATATTTTGAAGTGACCTTGACTCTGAACTATGGAAGATAACTGTTTCAAACTTAAAAATTATGTGGGGCACATGTTATGCTTTCATCATGAGACACATTTGGTCACATATGATCATGGTCAAGGTCACTTTGACCCTTATGAAATGTGACCAAAATAAGGTAGTGAACCACTAAAAGTGACCATATCTCATGGTAGAAAGAGCCAATAAGCACCATTGTACTTCCTATGTCTTGAATTAACAGCTTTGTGTTGCATGACCTTGGATGACCTTGACCTTGGGTCAAGGTCACATGTATTTTGGTAGGAAAAATGTGTAAAGCAGTTCTTAGTGTATGATGTCATTGCTGTCAAGGTCAAGCATGTGAGTCGTATGGGCTTTGCCCTTCTTTTTTTCTTAGAGCTCTACAGAGAGAGAGAGAGAGAGAGAGAGAGAGAGAGAGAGAGAGAGAGAGAGAGAGAGATGGATGGATGGATGGATGGATTGTTTATCAAGCAAGGCAATAGCCCCATATGAAGGGGCGTGTGAAATGAAATAAAAAGTATACATCCAAATAGTATACATGTACATTGACAATAAGTACATGCAGAACATCAAACGTGACAGACCATAAAATATCAGATTATTAACATAATATAGCAGAACACTATGAATACATAGAATATGCAGAGAGAGAGAGAGAGAGAGAGAGAGAGAGAGAGAGAGAGAGAGAGAGAGAGAGAGAGAGAGAGAGAGAGAGAGAGAGAGAGAGAGAGAGAGAGAGAGAGAGAGAGAGAGAGAGAATGTAAGTTGCAACACTTATTTAGAAAAATGAATGTCAACAGAAGCTAATACTAAACAGTGCCATCATATATATACAGAAGATAAACTTCTTTTTTTTCCATATGTATTTTTCCATTTGAATGCTTACTTCACTGTATGGCCTTGCTCCCAGCAATCAGTCCCCGGAGCTTAACTTAAGTTAAAGCTTGTTTGAACACCTGCCATCAAGTTAGTCAGGAACTGAGGAAGACTTGGTCTTCTCCCTCTGCCAGTCATTAAACATGTCTCCTTCAGTTTCTGGAACCGATCATCTGAGATTGAGAAGGGAAAAGTTGGAGGGCATTAGCACAGTTAAGAATTACCATTTCAAGAAGTGAACACAATATGATTGTATGGTGGTATGGGATGTTTTATGCTCAGATGACACAAAAACGTACTTGATAAAAATTAAGCCATTAAATTTGTGATGATTACACGCATTTATATGTCTCACCAACGCATACTCCAACAACACATACATACTCAAAGAAGAAAAGTAAAAAAAAAATAGAAATAAATAAATAAATAAAAAAAAGTGCATGAAAAGTTCAATGTTTATTGCAAGTCAACCACATTTTCAAGGAACTTTGTTACAACAGTGAAATAAAAAAAGAAGTGAACACAATAGTTAGAAAAGAAAACGGAATTATTTGACGTAAAAAAAGCGAAGTTGTTTGCACATCGTAAAATGTAAACAAGGAGATAAGGGAGATCACCCAGAAGACAACTATCGAGCACGCATGCAAAAAAGCTAATTTCTAGTAATTCTCTTTGTTAATGATTCAAATCAATGAACAGATTGTTAAAATTGTGTTTCAAGACTTTCCTTGAGTCATAATGCTTTATTTTCCTCACTGTAAAAATACAGCGTGCCGAGAAGTTCACTACTCCCACCTTCACAAACACTGTACTTCGTCTGCTATCAACTCGGTTCGTCAATCCCCGTGTTTTTTTAAATAAGCAAATATATCTTAAAGAATTGAAAGAGAACACATTGTAAGGCATATAGATATATGCTTACCTTCTAGACAATCTGGATCGAATGGTTCGTCAAATTTTGGGTGCAAATCGAACTTTCGCGACCGTGACGTGCCATCGCTTGATCTTCGTCAAACGCCGCCATAACACGGCGTACTCGACAACGAGAAAAACGGGTTGCCTCGTTTTCGGTCCTCGCGGAAGCAAGCCGTTGTATGAAAAATAGACCAGGTGAAAGTTCAAACTCCGACCTTGCCATTCGCATGCATAAAACCGGATATTGTTCGTTCTGAGATGGCAAAATTTTCGAGCGAAGTTTTAAACTAGAAAATATTACTCTTAAACGGAAGCCAATCAAAATAATATTGATATCGTCGGAAAGCTTAATCTTTCCTCTTTATGTCTTTAGTAGCGGGTTGTTGCTAATTTTTATGGCTTATCTCCGCGAGCGGAGTTTTCCCGGTTGGGGTCAAAACAACACAGCGAAAACTTCGTTCCGACGTCAGAAAAGCACAACTTTGCAACCATTTTCACACGCGTATATCAAATGTTAGATTTTGAATCTAATACTTCATTTTTGTTTTAAAGTAACTGTGAAGAATCAATTATCATCTTGGTGTATTCTTTTTATTCATTTCATCTCATTCCGGTGAGTGTGAACAAGTTAAAAACCAGTGAAAAATCACACTCGGCGTCACTTTTCGCCACCCGCGAAGAGCACTTTGGAATACCTAATTGAATGAATTTACAACGTCCTTCTTGTTAATTGTTTATTCATAAAGACTACTTGTACCGTAAAATCCCTAGCATAAGCCCAAGCCCACCCCCCCCCCCCCCCCCCCCCCGGCACAGATTTAGGGCAAAATTGGGGGGTGGGCGTTTGCTAGGGATAGACCCCTTTGCACAAAGTAAGTTTTGTGCTCAACCGTGTAATTGAGTGAATACAAACCCCGAAAGCATGTAAGTTAGGTCGTGTGAGTAGAAGTGAAGGAAAAAAGAAAGAAAAAAAGGACTTTGAGGCAAAGAAGGCCAACCATGAGAGAGAGAGAGAGAGAGAGAGAGAGAGAGAGAGAGAGAGAGAGAGAGAGAGAGAGAGAGAGAGAAAAGGACTGGCTCTTCTGAAAACAACACGAGCATAGTCATTCATATAAATTTATAAAGTAAAAAGACTTAAAGAAAATCGCCAGACCTTTGCAAGGATAAACAATAACAACACAATTCCGGGAAAAAGAAACTTGATGAAATGTCGAAATGTCAACACCAATGAAGCCCTTTCTTTCTGTACAGGGAAGAAATTACACGATCGTCTTTGGAAATGAAACGTTAGCTGAACTTGGATTTTGTCTTCAAAAGGCCCAATCTTTCTGAGAAAGAAAAACCCACAAACTTAGGAAAAAAAAAAGAGAAGAGAAACTCGAAAAAACATGAACGATGGGTGGGAGTGAGGAGAGGGGACAAAGAATAAGAAAAAAGGAAAGAAACACGAAAAGGTAAAGAAGGGGAAAAATATGACTTTTAGAACAGTCTGCACAAATCCTAGTGAAAGTGAGCCTATAGTCTCTTTGAAAAAAGCAGGGTGGGCGTTTGCTAGGTAGTTACCCCTGTGCACAACGTTTGGCCCAAAGTGGGGGGTGGGCGTTTGCTAGATGGTGGGCTTATGCTAGGGATTTTACGGTACTGAAGAAAATGTTTCCCCCTTTCAACGGGTGGAGTAGTGCGCCAGAGTAGTGTCCCTTGCGTAGAAACGTGGGCGAATAACACGATCTGCGCATGCGGTGAAATCAACCGGAAAAGGAAAAAGACACAAATATGCCGAAAAACGATATGCGCATCATCCGGAAAAGGAAATAAGTCCAATCTGCTCGCGATAAAAGAAGTGCGCATGTGCGAGATCTAAAATGGCCGCGGAACTGTTAACTGGTGTATGACCTACCATTCCTGTTTTGCTGATTCGGTATTTCGTACATGCAGCTAAGCATAGAATGATAGATGTGTGTGACCTGAATGTTTCTCCGCTAATTTCAAGCGGTACAATTATCTCGAGGGAGAAAAGCAAGATTTTGCAACTGAAGCAGATTTGTGATGTAGGCCTAGTCTAACTCCGAGGATCGATTCAATTTTACCCCAAATTCGATTTATTCGAAAACGCACCAAGGGGTTACGTCCCTTGAATTAAAAAAATAACATTTTGCGTCGAAGCTAATGATCAAAGTCAAAATACCATTTGTGACCCTCCACCACGAAATGAGTCGCGTGTCACCTCACGCGGTTCTGCGCTAGGCATAATATAAGTCCGGGGGGTGTCTAGTAACAGTGTGAGGGTCACCACAGTCACAGGCTTATAAGTTATAACTCGAACAGTTTTCGCTCTTTTCTAAAACGGGTTTCACCACTGGATAGAGAATAAAACACTCTTTAAGAAAATGGAAAAAATGTAAATCATGAAAAGGTGACATGCGACTCATTCCGTGGTGGAGGGTCACATTTCTCATCACAAATTAGAATCCAAGGGGGGAATAATTAAATGATCCAAAGTTCGATCAGCGGCACTGGGGAGGGGAGGGGAATAGTCAAACTTTCACAACTTCGAATTGTACTGATCTTGTCTTGATGAAAAAAAGAATTCTTTTATGATTAAACAATGTTTGTGTAACAAGCTGTCAATTTATAAGTTTAGATTTTAAAAGTTAGGTCTAGCGCAAAAACGCACCACGGTCCAAAAACATTCTGATAATCATCGATCCACGGTTATGGCCAGTTTACATCGATAGAATGAGACCCGAAGGGAAGTAACTCATTTTTGACCTGAGTTCAGGATGAGTCCAAAAAGTGTTCGAGACAATCTGCAAAATTAATTCTTTAAAAATTGCTCGCTCTTTAGGATGTTCCCGTTTGGTGAGCGTTCAAATAGAAGGGTGTTTGTACTGTGTGTAAAAGCCTGACAGTATCTGTGATGGTTTACGGGAGGCTTACTGTCCGGGCGTGATTTCCGGTATTGAATATTCATAACAGCCGTCCAGCACCAAAACGAGGCGCCATTGTTGTAGAGGACCAAGTCCACGAAAATAAATTCTTTGAACATTTCTCACGCTCGACAGAAAGCAGCCAGGATGTTCCCGTTCGGTGAGCGTTCAAATGGAAGTGTGCTTGTACTGTATGTACACGCTCGGGGAGCTCTGTGATAGTTTACGGGAGGCTTACTGTGCCTTTAAAATAGCTAGATCTAGATTTAAAGTATGCATTTCCTTCTAGACCATGCAGGGAAACGTGAAACACGGCAAACTAAGATAGTACATGTAGATCTATATTCCGTAATGGTACGTAATTCCTTCCAGTGTAGGTAACTTTGCAGTTCACAACAGATCTTTTTAGTCAGGGATGGCCAAATCGTCCGCCCGATCGCCAGGGGCGAGTGAAAACTCCGCCCGGCTAGTAGAAACCGCCTGGCAGCAAAACTGTTGGTTGTACTATTGAGTTTTAAAACCATATAAACACTGCAGATCAGTCTATCGTCTGCAAAATCATCGCAATGTTCAATGAAACAAGAACGATGCTCCTATGCGTGTCACCGCTGTTTTAATTGTGTACAGAAATCTAGCAGTAACACTCATAATTTGTTGTGTGGTACTGGTAAGCTTATGTACCGGGCCAGCGACATTTCTGGTTGGCTAGGGACTTTCTCAAAGTTACTCGCCCGGCTGGCGAGTTAAAATGTTGAGATTTGACCATCCGGCTGTTAGTCTTTTACATGTGATGGATACTGTAAAAGCGTCCTTCATGTTGGACAAACTGTTGTTGTTGTTGTTGTTGTTGTTGACTGGTGAGAATGTTATTTTTTTTGTAGGGTTAGTCTTCCAAATCGACAACCTCTACATCTGCGTGAAGGATAAGGTGTCGGAGACTTTCTACAAGTTCGGCGTGCTGGTTGGTCGTCATCCGGTGTGGTTCAGCGTTGTCCCTCTTATCGTCTGCCTGGGTCTGGGCTGCGGCATACTCGCTATTAACGAGAACGTTGACACCGAGAAGCTCTTCACCCCGCAGGACAGTCGGATCTACAGGTGATTAGGGAGGGTGGGTGTATGGGGGGGGGGGGGGGGGGATTGTTGGTCTGTCACAACTGTTCCTTTCACTCTGACTCAGGCGTTTGTTTTGGTTTGAGCGAACTTTGGTATCAGTAAATCCGCAGTAAGTGTCTGGCCGGGCGGCGGCGAATTTGCGATTCCTAAACGCCCCACTGAACGACTGACGTCACATGTCGCTTCGGTCTTTTCCGGAGGAACACCGCGTGTACATAGTACACACTTCGATCGCGTAGCACTGCCATTGCACATTTTCGCAACGAAAACCGTGCCACTGTTTCATTCATCTTGGTGTGTTAAATCTGAAAGCAATATAAGTGAAGGAACAATTGAAAACATATCACGTTACTAAACTCAGTGTTTCAGTGTGACGTGGAAGTGTTCAAATATCTGCTGTATCAGGCAAGCCGAGTTGGTTTCACCTGAACAGGAACCTATATTAATATAGGTCTATGACCTGAACGACTGCGAGAGGCGAGCGCAAACCGTTGTGTTGTTCAGAAATGGTGTTCCCTTTGATATTTTAGTGGACATTTAACTTCAAATGCAACCTTTCTTGGCCGTAGAGTTGGTAACAGAACCTTCATGCGGGAGAAACGCCACATACGACGGGGTAACCCTGAAATCAGTGCCTTCACTTTTGTAGCCCTGTCAGTTGCTGTCGTAGCCTAGTGGTTTGTGCTCCACTTCTTTGTGTCAAAGAAAGGGTATCTCTTATCTAGAATTAAACACTTCCTGAACTGCCACACCAGAAAGTTATTCTTCATTGCTCATATTCAATCTGTTATTGATTATGCATCCACTTTATGGGACTCCGCAAGTGAAAATTCCTTAAAACCACTCAGCAGATTACATAGAAGAGCGCTAAAAGTAGTATTACTAAAGCACACTACCCTCACAGAGTTAGACTACATACATTTAGGGATCTTACCTCTAAAGTCAAGACTGCTTTTTAACAAAGGAATCTTTATGCATAAAATTATATCCGAAACTCTACCCCAAACCATTTTGTTCAAAGTTCTCTTTGAAGAATTCACACCACCTTATGAAATTTAACACTCCTCTTCTAGTAGGATAGACTTATTTAAGTCTAGTCTAGTTTATTCAGGTGGCCGTCTCTGGAACGCTCTTCTGAATGCCTTACGGGAAGCTACCAGCACAGATTCTTTCAAAAACAAATATATATCCCATTTAATGAAAATAGTATATTCTTGATTGTTATGTCCTTTGGGACACAGTCACTCACTTTTAATTTATTGTTTTGTTCACGAAATTATGATACTCTGCATAATATCCATTGTCTTGCATAGTTGATGTACTATTGCATAGTATTCAGACTCTAATTGACTTGCAAATGTTTGCTTTGCACCTTGTCATGAACATTTATAAACTACAATGTTTCATATAATGCATTTATGTACATCAACTTATACTGTTTTACTAATTATGTAAGTATGTAGTAGTAGTTATTATAGTAGATTTAGTCCCTCTTTAGGGCGAGGGCCAGATGCAAAAAAGTATACCAATGCAGGGATGTCGTTAGGCGTCGGACATCGGACATATATATAACGATGAAAATCCCCAAATGTCCGATTCACATTGCCGCATGTCGGCCGTCAGATGTCCTATCGTTTTAGCCTGAGCGTGGTCATTGTCCGATATGTAGGCAGGTTTCACGGTAATCAGACTCTTTGATGTGTGTAAACTTTGCCTTCAAATTACTTGCTTACTGTGTTGATTTTCATCATTTTTGAGTCACTTGAAAAAAAGTGACTCTATGTAATCGGTCAGTGTTAGTCTGTCCGGCCGGCCATCCGGCCGGCCGTCCGTAGACACCACCTTAACGTTGGACTTTTCTCGGAAACTATCAAAGCGATCGGGCTCATATTTTGTTTAGTCGTGACCTCCAATGACCTCTACACTTTAACGATGGTTTCGTTGACCTTTGACCTTTTTCAAGGTCACAGGTCAGCGTCAAAGGAAAAATTAGACATTTCATATCTTTGACAAAGTTCATCGGATGTGATTGAAACTTTGTAGGATTATTCTTTACATCAAAGTATTTACATCTGTAGCCTTTTACGAACGTTATTAGAAAAACAAGGGAGATAACTAGCCTTTTCTGTTCGGCAACACACAACTTAACGTTGGGCTTTTCTCGGAAACTATAAAAGTGACCGGGCTCAAATTTTATGTGAACGTGACTCATTGTGTTGTGAATAGCAATTTCTTCCTGTCCATCTGATGCCTCATATAATATTCAGAACTGCGAAAGTGACTCGATCGAGCGTTTGCTCTTCTTGTTTCTGCTTGGCATGAGTAAGTATGGTATTTGCAATACAAAAAAATAAATAAAAGCTAAAATGTTTGTGTTTGAGCAATTATTTGAGCGAGTTTTTCGAAGCGAACGTGTGAATCCTGACAGACACCATTTCCTTCTGTCACATGACCCCATCTCAAAGTGTGATTCAAGCAGACACGAAAATAACACACAAAACTTATGATAATAGGGTTATTAATTCAATTAATACACAAGGTTAGTCTCTGACTAGATAAAATAGGGAAAAAATATCAAATGGGAGCATAAAACCGTTTCTGGAAAAATTTTCAATCGCCACCGAAAGTGTCTGTCAGTAAAAAAAAACACGTGCTTTGTTTGCAAAGCAAAGCCTAATTTTACACATCGCGTGCTTTTGTCTGTTATTCTTGCTTGTGAACATCATTTTATTGATGTTCTTCACTGGAAAGCAGGTGTATCATCAACAGTATCACAAAATCGCAAAGAAAGAACATTTTTGTTGTGATCCGACCGGTGTCTGTAGACTGAATCACACGTTCGGCAAACTTCGTTTTTAACGGAAATAACCGAGCCTTTCATCGGAAACGACGTTTCAACCGCTTCATATCGAGTGCAGGAAGAAAAAGAGGAATGCGATACCCAGTGAGTAAAACATTTAATCGTTTTTAGTGCCTTTTGATCAAGTTTTGTTGCGTCTGTCAGCAACGTTCGTCAACCCAACGTTCGACACAGCGACGCACGCATACGGATTTGCAGCATTTGCATTCGGAAAGTGAGGGATTTGTGAGTTCGTTTGCATAATTTCAATCGCTAGTAGGTTTTGCCTTCGTCTCCCATTGTTGTGTTTGCATGTTATTGGCATTTCATTGTGTAAATTGAAAGTTTGTGAGTAACAGTAGTACAATCTGTCGAACGTTGGCGACGCTGACAGACGGAAATATCGAACGTTGCCTTCAATGACAGAAGGGCTTGGCGATCGTACTTTCGATTCGTAGGAACACAATATGGAGACAGCAATGTGCGCTCGTTACCACAACGGTCATGAAGCGGTGTAACACGAAATTTTTACTCCACGAAAAATTGACTCCGGAGTAAACTTCCAGTAAAAATCTTGTACGAAAAACGAACTCCACAAGGAACTAAATTTTTACTCCCCAAATATTTACTCCCAGTAAACATCTAGTACGAGAAACTTAGGGCCTACTCCTTCGTTTATAATTCGCGCAATATCCCATTTACGTGCAATCCCGTTTTGCCGCCGTCCCATTTTGGCGACATTTCACAAGCCAAGCGTCATCTTACTACCGCATCCCATTTTGGCGCAATCCCGTTTCGCCGCTATCCCATTTTTGTTATTGACTCACATGCGAAGCAAAAGTGAGTCTATGTACTCACCCGAGCCGTCCGTCCGTCCGTCCGTCCAGCCGGCCGGCCGGCCGGAAAACTTTAACGTTGGATATTTCTTGGACACTATTCAGTCTATCAGTACCAAATTTGGCAAGATGGTGTATGATGACAAGGCCCCAAAAAACATACATAGCATCTTGACCTTGCTTCAAGGTCAAGGTCGCAGGGGCCATAAATGTTGTCTAAAAAACAGCTATTTTTCACATTTTTCACATTTTCTCTGAAGTTTTTGAGATTGAATACCTCACCTATATATGATATATAGGGCAAAGTAAGCCCCATCTTTTGATACCAGTTTGGTTTACCTTGCTTCAAGGTCAAGGTCACAGGAGCTCTTCAAAGTTGGATTGTATACATATTTTGAAGTGACCTTGACCCTGAACTATGGAAGATAACTGTTTCAAACTTAAAAATTATGTGGGGTACATGTTATGCTTTCATCATGAGACACATTTGGTCACATATGATCAAGGTCAAGGTCACTTTGACCCTTTTGAAATGTGACCAAAATAAGGTAGTGAACCACTAAAAGTTACCATATCTCATGGTAGAAAGAGCCAATAAGCACCATTGTACTTCCTATGTCTTGAATTAACAGCTTTGTGTTGCATGACCTTGGATGACCTTGACCTTGGGTCAAGGTCACATGTATTTTGGTAGGAAAAATGTATTGTTTTTCTCAGTTTTATTGTAAAATTATTCTGAAAGAAAGATCAAGGTCTGTTCAGCATGTGAGTCGTGTGGGCTTTGCCCTTCTTGTTTTTTTTTATTTTTACATTTAGTCAAGTTTTGACTAAATGTTTTAACGTAGAGGGGGAATCGAGACGAGGGTCGTGGTGTATGTGTGTGTGTCTGTCTGTGCGTGTGTATGTGTGTGTGTAGAGCGATTCAGACCAAACTACTGGACCGATCTTTATGAAATTTGACATGAGAGTTTCTGGGAATGATATCCCCGGATATGTTTTTTTTAATTTTTTTCGATAAATACCTTTGATGACGTCATATCCGGCTTTTTGTAAAAGTTGAGGCGGCACTGTCACACCCTAATTTTTCAATCAAATTGATTGAAATTTTGGCCAAGCAATCTCTGACGAAGGCCGGACTTCGATATTGCATTTCAATTTGGTGGCTTAAAAATTAATTAATAACTTTGGTCATTGAAAACCTGAAAATTGTAAAAAAAAATAATTTGTTTTTAAAACGATACAAATTTACGTTTATCTTATTCTTCATCATTTTCTGATTCCAAAAACATATAAATATGTTATATTTGGATTAAAAACAAGCTCTGAAAATTAAAACTATAAAAATTATTATTAAAACAAAATTTCCAAAATCGATTTAAAAACAATTTCATCTTATTCCTTGTGGGTTCCTGATTCCAAAAACATATAGATGTGATATGTTTGGATTAAAAACACGCTCAGAAAGTTAAAAAGAATAGAGATAAAGAAAAGCGTGCTATCCTTCTCAGCGCAACTACTACCCCGCTCTTCTTGTCAATTTCACTGCCTTTGCATCGAGCGGTGAACTGACGAAGCTACGAGTATACGCTCTTGCTGTAAAAATGCAGTGAGTTCAGTTTCATTCTGTTAGTTCGACAGCTTGACTAAATGTTGTACATGAACAAAGTATGCAAACCAGATGATCCAGCGACGTCCTTCCCAATTTATGTCCAATGGACGTCTACCCACAACACGCCACTGGATGCCGCGTGGTCAGCCAACCATGTGGTGCCAGTCGTGAAAACCAGGTTCTTTGTCCCACAGTGAGACATTCAAGTTGGGGACTTTGTGACCGCTGACTTTGTCAGCATGGATGGAAAGGTGGAGAGATACAGGGCGGTGATCATCCCCAAGTCAACCCATTTCCCCGATGGGCCAGATCGAGAGGAGATCTGTGTGAAGTGTTTGCGCGCAAAAGACAATGGGAGATACTATGTCTTTCCTAATGTTGATGACATTTCATGCTTGCCAATGGCTCAGATAAAAAAAATCCCACCAACCAACCATGAACAACAGGGGGGATTACTTTTTTTGGCATGTGACCAAGTCTCATTTGAGCGTTCACAGTGTTACCTGAGAATAGCACACCCCCTTGAATGGGACCAAAGAAAAAGCGTTGTATGCATTTTTGAATGCTTTTCTAAAGTCATAAGTTCATTTGTGAAAAAAAAAATTTTTTAGGGATTGTTTTGCTGAATGCATGCAGTTAAGAAATTGACCCCGTTTTCAAATTTAGGGGGTAGGGTTGCCCCATAGCCCACGTATGTCTGTGTGACTGTGTCAAATATCAATCTACTCTGCGTACACAATGTATAGATGTTTGTTTTTCGATTTTAGAATGATTTCTTAAGCTGGCTAGAACTTCTGAGGTCTACAGGAAACGATAAAGATAAAAAATGTACAAAATATAAGTACGTCCTTTATCTTACCATTGTTCTGATCAATGCTGTCCCTTTATTTGCAAGTTAACCATTTTTGACTCACATGCGAAGCAAAAGTGAGTCTATGTACTCACCCGAGTCGTCCGTCCGTCCGGACGTCCGGAAAACTTTAACGTTGGATATTTCTTGGACACTATTCAGTCTATCAGTACCAAATTTGGCAAGATGGTGTATGATGACAAGGCCCCAAAAAACATACAGAGCATCTTGACCTTGCTTCAAGGTCAAGGTCGCAGGGGCCATAAATGTTGCCTAAAAAACAGCTATTTTTCACATTTTTCCCATTTTCTCTGAAGTTTTTGAGATTCAATACCTCACCTATATATGATATATAGGGCAAAGTAAGCCCCATCTTTTGATACCAGTTTGGTTTACCTTGCTTCAAGGTCAAGGTCACAGGAGCTCTTCAAAGTTGGATTGTATACATATTTTGAAGTGACCTTGACCCTGAACTATGGAAGATAACTGTTTCAAACTTAAAAATTATGTGGGGCACATGTTATGCTTTCATCATGAGACACATTTGGTCACATATGATCAAGGTCAAGGTCACTTTGACCCTTATGAAATGTGACCAAAATAAGGTAGTGAACCACTAAAAGTGACCATATCTCATGGTAGAAAGAGCCAATAAGCACCATTGTACTTCCTATGTCTTGAATTAACAGCTTTGCGTTGCATGACCTTGGATGACCTTGACCTTGGGTCAAGGTCACATGTATTTTGGTAGGAAAAATGTGTAAAGCATGTGAGTCGTATGGGCTTTGCCCTTCTTGTTAATTTTTTTTTTTAAAGGTACTGAACTTGTCAATTCCAGGTGCACGGAGCCCCTGGGGCTTTTAGTCATACCTCAGGCAGCTATCCGTTAGAAGAACTACCAAGTTTCATTGACTTGCACCCAAAGAGTCCAGAACTGCGATTTTTTTACGAATTAATTTCGTACTCGGACCCGGCTGGTCTTGACCTATTTTTGGATCTAAATTTAGATCAGGTAGATCACCACATCATGCACAAAAAGACTAGCAAACTATGTCAGACATCATCATGAGTTTGTGTAAAACAAAATGGAGGCCGGAATCACTCGGTTGAATCGAACTCCGACCAAACACCACGTAATAACTAGGTTAATTTATGCACTCGCGTGAACAAGAAACTGTCGAGCTTCACAGATGTCGTCGTTGGGTAGTTTTGGGTTTGTTTTACTACCATAGGAGGATTTTTTTTAACTGTAAATGCACTCAGCTGCAACAAAAACGAAGGCTGTGAGCTGCACTGTGCCTTTAATATCATTTTGCAACAAAAAATTCGTTTTAAAAGGTCTTAAACTACTTATTCTTGAAGTTTGAAGGGGGGGGGGGTCAAAACTGACTGGCCTTGTCAGTTTTGACCGGGGGGTCATTCTGGGCTAGCTGATTTTGACCGGGAGGTCATTCTGGGCTAGCCCAGCATGACACATCCCCCCAAGGAAGAGAGATATAAAGAGAGAGAGAGATAAATAGAGAGAGATAAAGAGAGAAAGATATAAAGAGAAAGAGGGAGGAAGAGAGAGAGAGAGAGAAAGAAAGAAAGAGAGACAGAGAGAGAGAGAGAGGTGGAGGGGGGTGGAGAGAGAGTGAGTCAACCCGAAAAGAAAAGCCGGATAGTGAGATTGACTTAACAACTGTGTCAGTGTGTGTGTGTGAAAGACTACACGCTACCAGCCAGTACAGGGGCGGTGCATATGTGTGTGTTTTCGCCGTGAGAGAACTGGCTTCGCTCATAGATTTTTGTTTACTTTATTTTGTATTTGTATAGCATCATTGCTTGAGCATCTCGCGACGGCTACAATGTTAGACCTGTGTACGGGACGCTTTAAAACTGCTCGCAAAGGCAAACGAAGTTTCGTTCAGGGAGAAGTCCTTACTTGTTCACTGCTAGTATCCACATAGTACTGGTTTGCCAGGTAATACTGTAACAGACGTCATCACATAAAAAAGTACCGATAACCACTAACACTAACAGTAACACCAACACTGTACACTTTAACGAGTGATTATGACTCCTGTTAAAAAAAAAAAATCTCTTTTTTTCAAAAATAATTTGGTTGATGCTGAGAATGTCAGGCTAGTGATGGTGGCAGGAAGGTGGTTGGCTTGAATATATATATGTGAACAATTCTTAGGGTTGAATGCATTGATAAAAGGATCAAGTTTGTATCAATCAGTCAGACGTGAAAGTTCTCTTGAACATTATTTTATGAAGCTGGAACAGCGTGGTTTTTGACTCACATGCGAAGCAAAAGTGAGTCTATGTACTCACCCGAGTCGTCCGTCCGTCCGTCCGAACGTCCGGAAAACTTTAACGTTGGATATTTCTTGGACACTATTCAGTCTATCAGTACCAAATTTGGCAAGATGGTGTATGATGACAAGGCCCCAAAAAACATACATAGCATCTTGACCTTGCTTCAAGGTCAAGGTCGCAGGGGCCGTAAATGTTGCCTAAAAAACAGCTATTTTTCCCATTTTCCCCATTTTCTCTGAAGTTTTTGAGATTGAATACCTCACCTACATATGATATATAGGGCAAAGTAAGCCCCATCTTTTGATACCAGTTTGGTTTACCTTGCTTCAAGGTCAAGGTCACAGGAGCTCTTCAAAGTTGGATTGTATACATATTTTGAAGTGACCTTGACCCTGAACTATGGAAGATAACTGTTTCAAACTTAAAAATTATGTGGGGCACATGTTATGCTTTCATCATGAGACACATTTGGTCACATATGATCAAGGTCAAGGTCACTTTGACCCTTATGAAATGTGACCAAAATAAGGTAGTGAACCACTAAAAGTGACCATATCTCATGGTAGAAAGAGCCAATAAGCACCATTGTATTTCCTATGTCTTGAATTAACAGCTTTGTGTTGCATGACCTTGGATGACCTTGACCTTGGGTCAAGGTCACATGTATTTTGGTAGGAAAAATGTGTAAAGCAGTTCTTAGTGTATGATGTCATTGCTAGGTTTAGTTACCCTAAAGGTCGAGGTCAAGCATGTGAGTCGTATGGGCTTTGCCCTTCTTGTTTTTATTTTTATGGGTTTTTTTTTTTTTTTTTTTGGGGGGGGGGGGGGGGGGGGGGTAAGGGGGTTGAAATTCTCTGTTTAAGGCGCACACAACCCAAATGGACAGAACGAAGGAGAGTCGTATAAAGCATTTGCTTTTCTTGTTGAAACCATAGCTTTGCAATTTCAGCTTTTAGGGTTTGAACTGAAGGCCTCCAATGCCTGCCTTATACCCTGTAGTCGAATTGTGAAGCTAGATCTTCAAAACCTAACACACTTCTAGATCTAGTACTTGATGACCTTTGAACATGAGTGTGAGGACCCTGGCCTGGTTGATATAGGTCGGCCTTGGTAAATCACGTAAACCTGCCACAATAATGAGCGGTGCTTTCAGCATATAGCCGTTGGCAAAGCCACAATAGAGACCACCAACCCAACTCTAGTCTTATGATCTTTGTTGCAGCGATCGCCAAAGATTGAGGGATAATTTTCCAGATTCCACCTCCTGGAATTTTGACGCTTTCGGACTTAGCGAAGTTCCTACCATGGCTGTCCTACTTTTCCGCCGAGGGGGCAAGGACAAGGTCAAAACCAATACATTTGAAACCGCTGACGTCGACATTGACCAACAACAATACAACATTTTTGAAGAAAAGGTCATGGACGTGATACGGGGGGTCATTAAGAAGGTCGAGGCCATACAAATAAAGGTGAGTGCCTTTAGCGAAAGAGACAATTATTATAATTAACTGGGCGCTAAGGTCACACGGTCAGTGAAGTTGAAGTGAGCGAGTTAAAAGAGATGGATAGTATCTGAGAGACTTGAGCTTTGTGTGTGTGTGTGTGTGTGTGTGTGTGTGTGTGTGTGTGTGTGTGTGTGTTCTTGCGTGCATGATTGATTAGGCAAAAAAAAAATAGGTGGGGTTAAGGTAACATAGCCAAAAAGAAAAGGGTAGGAAGGTAGGCAATCACTTTTTTTCTTTTTTTTCTTTTTTTCTTTTTTTAATAGCAGAACAACCAAGCGTGTAGCACTCACAACCGAAGAAGATGCCGCCATTTTTGTCATGGCAAGCATCTGTTGGGCCTTTTTAGTAGGAGTTATTTCCCTTGCATCGTCTGTCGTCTGCATGACGACTCGAGCGCTTTCGCTTTCATTGCGTTTTCTGCACTCGTTTTCTTGTTTTCATTTTTGACTCACATGCGAAGCAAAAGTGAGTCTATGTACTCACCCGAGTCGTCCGTCCGTCCGGACGTCCGGACGTCCGTCCGTCCGTCCGTCCGTCCGGAAAACTTTAACGTTGGATATTTCTTGGACACTATTCAGTCTATCAGTACCAAATTTGGCAAGATGGTGTATGATGACAAGGCCCCAAAAAACATACATAGCATCTTGACCTTGCTTCAAGGTCAAGGTCGCAGGGGCCATAAATGTTGCCTAAAAAACAGCTATTTTTCACATTTTTCACATTTTCTCTGAAGTTTTTGAGATTCAATACCTTACCTATATATAATATATAGGGCAAAGTAAGCCCCATCTTTTGATACCAGTTTGGTTTACCTTGCTTCAAGGTCAAGGTCACAGGAGCTCTTCAAAGTTGGATTGTATACATATTTTGAAGTGACCTTGACCCTGAACTATGGAAGATAACTGTTTCAAACTTAAAAATTATGTGGGGCACATGTTATGCTTTCATCATGAGACACATTTGGTCACATATGATCAAGGTCAAGGTCACTTTGACCCTTGTGAAATGTGACCAAAATAAGGTAGTGAACCACTAAAAGTGACCATATCTCATGGTAGAAAGAGCCAATAAGCACCATTGTACTTCCTATGTCTTGAATTAACAGCTTTGTGTTGCATGACCTTGAATGACCTTGACCTTGGGTCAAGGTCACATGTATTTTGGTAGGAAAAATGTGTAAAGCATGTGAGTCGTATGGGCTTTGCCCTTCTTGTTTGGTTTTTGACTCACATGCGAAGCAAAAGTGAGTCTATGTACTCACCCGAGTCGTCCGTCCGTCCGTCCGGACGTCCGTCCGTCCGTCCGTCCGGACGTCCGTCCGGAAAACTTTAACGTTGGATATTTCTTGGACACTATTCAGTCTATCAGTACCAAATTTGGCAAGATGGTGTATGATGACAAGGCCCCAAAAAACATACATAGCATCTTGACCTTGCTTCAAGGTCAAGGTCGCAGGGGCCATCAATGTTGCCTAAAAAACAGCTATTTTTCACATTTTTCCCATTTTCTCTGAAGTTTTTGAGATTGAATACCTCACCTATATATGATATATAGGGCAAAGTAAGCCCCATCTTTTGATACCAGTTTGGTTTACCTTGCTTCAAGGTCAAGGTCACAGGAGCTCTTCAAAGTTGGATTGTATACATATTTTGAAGTGACCTTGACCCTGAACTATGGAAGATAACTGTTTCAAACTTAAAAATTATGTGGGGCACATGTTATGCTTTCATCATGAGACACATTTGGTCACATATGATCAAGGTCAAGGTCACTTTGACCCTTATGAAATGTGACCAAAATAAGGTAGTGAACCACTAAAAGTGACCATATCTCATGGTAGAAAGAGCCAATAAGCACCATTGTACTTCCTATGTCTTGAATTAACAGCTTTGTGTTGCATGACCTTGAATGACCTTGACCTTGGGTCAAGGTCACATGTATTTTGGTAGGAAAAATGTGTAAAGCATGTGAGTCGTATGGGCTTTGCCCTTCTTGTTCCCATTTTCTCTGAAGTTTTTGAGATTGAATACCTCACCTATATATGATATATAGGGCAAAGTAAGCCCCATCTTTTGATACCAGTTTGGTTTACCTTGCTTCAAGGTCAAGGTCACAGGAGCTCTTCAAAGTTGGATTGTATACATATTTTGAAGTGACCTTGACCCTGAACTATGGAAAATAACTGTTTCAAACTTAAAAATTATGTGGGACACATGTTATGCTTTCATCATGAGACACATTTGGTCACATATGATCAAGGTCAAGGTCACTTTGACCCTTATGAAATGTGACCATAATAAGGTAGTGAACCACTAAAAGTGACCATATCTCATGGTAGAAAGAGCCAATAAGCACCATTGTACTTCCTATGTCTTGAATTAACAGCTTTGTGTTGCATGACCTTGGATGACCTTGACCTTGGGTCACATGTATTTTGGTAAGAAAAATGTGTAAAGCAGTTGTTAGTGTATGATGTCATTGCTAGGTTTAGTTATTTGACCTTGATCCTGAAGGTCAAGGTCATGTAAAAGTCAAGGTCAAGCATGTGAGTCGTATGGGCTTTGCCCTTCTTGTTCCCATTTTCTCTGAAGTTTTTGAGATTGAATACCTCACCTATATATGATATATAGGGCAAAGTAAGCCCCATCTTTTGATACCAGTTTGGTTTACCTTGCTTCAAGGTCAAGGTCACAGGAGCTCTTCAAAGTTGGATTGTATACATATTTTGAAGTGACCTTGACCCTGAACTATGGAAGATAACTGTTTCAAACTTAAAAATTATGTGGGGCACATGTTATGCTTTCATCATGAGACACATTTGGTTACATATGATCAAGGTCAAGGTCACTTTGACCCTTATGAAATGTGACCAAAATAAGGTAGTGAACCACTAAAAGTGACCATATCTAATGGTAGAAAGAGCCAATAAGCACCATTGTACTTCCTATGTCTTGAATTAACAGCTTTGTGTTGCATGACCTTGGATGACCTTGACCTTGGGTCAAGGTCACATGTATTTTGGTAGGAAAAATGTGTAAAGCAGTTCTTAGTGTATGATGTCATTGCTAGGTTTAGTTATTTGACCTTGACCCTGAAGGTCAAGGTCATGTAAAGGTCAAGGTCAAGCATGTGAGTCGTATGGGCTTTGCCCTTCTTGTTTTTTTTTGGGCCTTAGTGCGTTTCACTGTTTGTGTTACTATGCCATCGTCCGAGCTTCTGCGTCACGTTTTATAATTTTCCCTATCTCCTTCTCAGAATGGGGGCAAGACATACACAGTGTTGGATATCTGCGCACGAAGTCAAGACCAGTGCGTGTTTAACGGCAAGTCTATCACTTCCCCTTCCTTCAAGGAACGGGTGGATAATGGCACTGTCCCCTACCCCAACTACAGAGATGAAAACGGACCAAGTGACCTCTCCTTTAATCTGGCTGGGGTCAAGGCCTCAGCGACAGGAGTCTTGGTTGCTGCAAGAGTTTTAAAAGTCAGGTACGTTATAAGGACGTTTTTACGCGGCATTAACTATTTCTTTCTTTCATTCGTTTTTAAAATTCTAAAAAAGAGAAGCTGTCATGCTTCAGTTACTGGATCATTTCTGTGCCATGCCAATGGTGGGCTTGGGGCATTGCTCGAGCCGTCGGACGCTTTTGACAGGAAAGACTACATTGTCTTTCGCTAAAGACTGATATAATTATGTTACGTTCGGCATTAGGCCAAACAAGAATATTTGTCATCATTTTCACGAGTTTTCATTCATAACCAGCTGGGAAATAAATCTCATGTTCCCCATGCAACAAATCGAGGTGGTGAATGGGTTTGAGCTTTCAGGTGAAACGTGGATTGTCAAAGTAAAAGCCAATGAGGCTGATTGTTTTATGTGTGGAACCGTCGCGGCTTTGGATTCGTGTTTCCGAGGACGATTTTAAGCATTCACTCTCAAAGAATCAAGGTTGATGATTACTGCTGCAACTCATGGTCAATTTGCAACTTATCTCTGTAAATCGCAAAATCCACAACGAAAAGTCATAACACGCTTGAAAGATAAAGAATATGCTCAAAACTTACTGAATAAGATTGAAGCTCTGTGCATTTTCAGTCTGGAGCAAAATCTACGAACGTGTTACGTTTGACGTCACAGATAAGTATGACGTGTTATCTCGAACTTCTGACGCGTTGAGGCCCTGGGAATGGCATTCTAAAAATTACATTCAGAATAGGGATCCCCATGTGTTACTGTGCGAACCATTGCTCATCCAAAATGATGACAAAAACGATGTTTGGTGGCTTGTTGTCAGACCAGCTTTTTTTGTTGGTCCTCGGGGATCATGATATAGTCTTCGGTTTTCATATTCAACAACCGCGGCCTTCGGCCTTGGCCGATAGATATGAAATCTAAGACGTTATGGTCCCCTTGGACCAACAAAAAAGCTGGTCTGTCCACAAGCCACCAAACATCTTATACTGTTGGTTTAGGGTAACGTAACCCAAAAAGATAGGGTCGGTAGGTCGTCTTTTTTTTTTTTTGTTGGCTCACGTAAGTGTAGCCTATGCGATGCTAACTTTTGTCTGTCTGTGCGTGCGTGCGTGCGTATGTATACATGTATGTGGTAGAAACTTAAACATTTGACTGAACACCGAAATACTAATTTTACCTGGTTATTATTCAAGCAACAGCTTCAAAGTATTGAAGCAATGATCAACATTTCGTTGGCACGTATGTAGTTAAAGTGTGTATCCAAAGAAAACGGGTGGTGGGTGTTTTTTTTTTTTTTTGGGGGGGGGGGGGGGTAAAAACAGCTGACTGGTTTGTGTCGTGTGTGGTATGTAGACCAGGTCAGGGGTCAAGGTTAGGTCAGATCGCGTGAAGGATTGTGGTATAGATACAGTTATCACCGAGCTGCAGTTCGCCGATTCGGAGAAGACGACTCATGATTTCACATTGTTCGGTTTCGTAGCTCCAGAAAAATTGATAAAGAAGATACCAAAGGCGATTTCCTACAGGTTAATCTGCACAGCGTGTTTCCAGTGTGCGCGAGGAAGCGCTGTCGAAAGCGCAGTGTCGATCTGGCCATCTGGCAGTCGTGTCCCCGTAAGTAGGCTACAGACAGACAGATCTAGATCTAGTGTCTCGCACTCTTGCACCGTGTCACCTATGCTTACTGTGTGTGTGTGTATGTGTGGGAGTGATTGAGTTTGTGTTACTGTTTGTCGATTTCTTACGTGAGCCTTGAAGGCTTCGCCTCTTGTTTTATTAAAGATTTAGTCGAGTTAAAAGAAGGTTATTTCCCTTAGTCTCGGTATGGTTCGCAAAATGTGCCAAAAGTTGATTTTTGTGTGTGGAGAAATTAAAACAGTTTTAGGGTCGGCGGGAAAAAAATAGGGTCGGTCGGGTTACCCTATTTTTTGATTCACATGCGTAGCAAAAGTGAGTCTATGTACTCACCCGAGTCGTCCGTCCGTCCGTCCGTCCGGACGTCCGTCCGGACGTCCGGAAAACTTTAACGTTGGATATTTCTTGGACACTATTCAGTCTATCAGTACCAAATTTGGCAAGATGGTGTATGATGACAAGGCCCCCAAAAACATACATAGCATCTTGACCTTGCTTCAAGGTCAAGGTCGCAGGGGCCATAAATGTTGCCTAAAAACAGCTATTTTTCACATTTTTCCCATTTTCTCTGAAGTTTTTGAGATTCAATACCTCACCTATATATGATATATAGGGCAAAGTAAGCCCCATCTTTTGATACCAGTTTGGTTTACCTTGCTTCAAGGTCAAGGTCACAGGAGCTCTTCAAAGTTGGATTGTATACATATTTTGAAGTGACCTTGACCCTGAACTATGGAAGATAACTGTTTCAAACTTAAAAATTATGTGGGGCACATGTTATGCTTTCATCATGAGACACATTTGGTCACATATGATCAAGGTCAAGGTCACTTTGACCCTTATGAAATGTGACCAAAATAAGGTAGTGAACCACTAAAAGTGACCATATCTCATGGTAGAAAGAGCCAATAAGCACCATTGTACTTCCTATGTCTTGAATTAACAGCTTTGTGTTGCATGACCTTGGATGACCTTGACCTTGGGTCAAGGTCACATGTATTTTGGTAGGAAAAATGTGTAAAGCATGTGAGTCGTATGGGCTTTGCCCTTCTTGTTTACTTTTTTTATTATGGTGAGCTTATATAGCGCGAACCACAATTAACTGTGCTCTCTGTGTTTGGTTGGTCTCTTCTTTTGGTAGTGCAATAGCGTTAATTATGGATTGTTGTTATCATCATTTGCATGGGGACTTGTCTGTTAGTCCAAACAGTGATATGGTTATTGTGATATTCTTGGCTGCACTTTAACATGGAATGTATGTATGTATGTATGTATGTATGTATGTATGTATGTATATATGTAGGTATGTATGTAGGTATGTATGTAGGTATGTATGCATGTGTGTTAGTGTGTCGGTGTGTCAAGTGTGCAAGTAAAAAGGGTATTGTAGTTGTACATATATTACTTTAGATATTTTTTTGTTATCATGGGTTTTATGAATTTTCTTCTCTTATTCTTTTATAATTATTAATTAATGACCTATATGTGCTGATGACCAATTTAATTTCCTTTGTTGGATCAATAAAATGTTATGAGTTATGAAAAAAAAAAAAAAAAAAACTGTGCTCTCCGCGCTCTACATGCCGTGTGAAATGGAATGTTTTACAGACAGACAGACAAACAAACATTTTTTACACACAATATATAAGAGGGCCCCAAAGGGTTTAAAACCGTGATCGTGATTGGCGTTTTTTGACCTTTCTGTGACCGTGATTGCCGAAATTTCCATTTCTGTGATCGTGATGGGACTTTGCCCGTGATCCGTGATGACAAAAAAATCAAGTCTCGTGATCGTGATCGTCATTTGTTTTCGTGATCGTGATGGGCATTATTGCAAAGCATTTTATTTTCAACGTACATTTTTCACAGCTGTATTACACTCTATGATCCTCTAGTCTATTCGGTAAGGAGCCAACCCCGATTGAAGGGAAGCAACAACACATTCAGAAATATGATTTTGACAGCGATTGCTTCCCTTTAAAAGAACCAATTACACACTGACAAAAAGAGATCCAATCAGAAGGCAAATTGCAAAAGTCTGCCAAACTTCATCCAATGGAAGGGCTTCGTGCAAAAGTTTTGAGTGCAATTCGAATTCGAAGATCAAAAATGGCGTGCAGCGGTACTGTCATCGAACTTCTGTTATATTTTGTGGATTCAAGCCAGACCAAAACAGGCGGCGAGAAGGCCTTCCTTGGTGGAAAGGTCAGGCTACGGGTCGGTCTTTCTGAAGACGAAATATCAAGGTATGTTGATCTATGTTGCTCTATGACTGTTCTGAATGTAGGCAAAGATCTTGAAATTTGTTCAAGATCTTTGAGTTTGAGTGAGATCATTGACATTGTCGACATTGCCACGTCCGGCTGTCACTCGCTCAGTGTGACCTCGACTGGCTCGAGATCGAGTCTGCGTTTAGCCAAAACCGAAACTAGAAATGTGTTTTTCATCCCAGCAACGTGGACACGCTTGGCATAGATTCTAATTGTCGCTTCTTTGCATTAAGCTTGGATTTATTTTAGCGCCTGTAAACTTTAATATCAACAATGGGTTAAATTCAGAAACAATGGCGGGGAGACGCGCCAGTTTGGGTCACTTGATCCTCATGTCAAAGACGATCAAAGTCATGTTCGTTGGGGATTTTGTCAGGCATGCTACTTTTCCGGTAATTGCCGGAAATCCGATAAAGCCGTTTTCAAAATCCGGTAAAGTCAAATTTTTTCCGGTGAAGTTGAAAAATTTCCGCAAAAACGATCCGTGTGAATATCGCGCAACGCGACCGGGCGCCGGTCTCAATGAAGCCAGCGCACAGTAGTGTTGTTTTCACCAGTTTGGAGGTGTGTTGAATGGTGGTGGGGGGAGGCTAAAATGGGATTTTTAACAAGATCACAACACTATTACAACCCCTAAAATGATGCCCAGAATGCACCAGATTGCACAGATTTTAACCGTTTTTTGAAAAAATTTCCGGGGGGGCATGCCCCCGGACCCCCCTAGTTGGCTCGCCTGCTTCGCAGGCTCAGGCTTGTGGCTTCGCTACTGGTACTGCGCGCTTCTTTCAGGTAAAACCGTTTTTGGCCTGTAGCATTCCTGTTTTTTATTCAAGGCCATGGAACCAGGCGATGGTGTACCTCAAATTGTACGGCAAAGTTGAAAATAAAGAACCCATCACACATACATGTACTTTAATTTCAATCCACCCAATAGTATTTGAGAAAATGGGTTTACAAGATTTAGCTCTGGAAATGTGAAATTGTGCAAGTATTTATTCATGTGTGTGAGTGAGGGTGTGGGGGTTGAATGTGTATGAGTGGAGAGAGAGAGAGAGAGAGAGAGAGAGAGAGAGAGAGAGAGAGAGAGAGAGAGAGAGAGAGAGAGAGAGAGAGAGAGAGAGAGAGAGAGAGAGAAAAAACCAATGAAAACAACATTCTTGTTACTGATTACAAATCATGATATATGTATTTCTATGTGTGTATGAAAGAGAATTCAAAAAATAATTATAAAAAAGTGCAACAGTTGTCACTTTGTGTTGAATAAACAATAGATCCAGAGGAGCGAATTACTGTGTGGTTGTGTTTACTTTGACACGTGCTTTCTGTACATGCAACTTTTACCGTGACCGTGATTTGCCACTGGTGTTCGTGATCGTGAAAACAAAAATCAAGGTAACTGTGATCGTGAAAGCGAAAATTTCCCTTCCCGTGATCGTGATGATACCCCCCCTTTGGGGCCCTCATATAACGCATTCACATCGACCAGCAAACCTCAAGCCTGTTAGGCGAGCATTCACCTTTCACGGCCTTTATTCCAAGTCACACGGGTATTTGATGGACATTTTTATCTATGCCTATACAATTTTGCCAGGAAAGACCCTTTTGTCAATCGTGGGATCTTTAACGTGCACACCCCAATATAGTGTACACGAAGGGACCTCGGTTTTTCGTCTCATCCGAAAGACTAGCACTTGAACCCACCACCTAGGTAAGGAAAGGGGGGAGAAAATAGCGGCCTGACCCAGGGTCGAACACGCAACCTCTCGATTCCGAGCGCAAGTGCGTTACCACTCGGCCACCCAGTCCCTAAACCAACGTATATTTTTGTTTGGCCTTACATGCCTGCTGCAATCATGTGCATCGCTTCTTACTAACGGACCTTTTGGATAATATATTAATCTTTCACAAATCATGCAAACTGCTGAACCGGCAGCCCTAATTTGCTGTATACCCAATCTTAGCAATAGACACACGCTGCCTACTTTGCTAAATCATATTTTGTATTGCAATCGGTAGTTTAGTGAATTCGGCACTATATTCATCCCTCAATGGAAGTGGTGAATTGAAGGAAAGTCGTGTGATTCTGAATAGCCAACAATTAACCTTCGCCGGTGGTCGTGGGTCCTTGTGGACCCAGAAGGGTGTTTAATTGCAAATATCTCTTAAAACTAGTTGGAATTTTGAATGCCGCAGGCACCTAAAAAGCTCTTATGTCCTAAAATGTCAGCGAGAAGTAATTACAACAACAAAAATCATATTTAGACTACAAACATAGTGGGGCCGTGCGGACCCATGTTTCTCAAAGACGGAAATGAGAAGCATGGGTCCGCACGGCCCCACGATGACTTCCGTGTGTAGTCGATGACCCGGACGGGCAAAGGTTAAGACAATTCTTTTTAGATATCTTGCCTGCAACGGCACCTTAGGAAGACCCACTTGTGCTGTTCTCATACCGGCAATTAATTTCTGGCACTATAAAAAACGCTCGCGCTGGACCCGAGTACTCTTCAGACTGGCTCGCTCCCCCTGTAGTCTTTTTCTCTCGCGCGGTGTGTGTGTGGCGCACGTTATAATTATGTCAAAGCAGCACCGCCCTGATATGGTCCTTCGTGGTCGGCTGGGCGTTAAGCAAACAAACAAACAAATACGTACATAGACAGACGGACACACACACCTTTACAAAGAAACACATATACACACTCATACACACACAAACTCATGCACACAGACATTCACACACACACACACACACACACACTCTCTCTACCTCACTCCTTTCTTACACACACACACACATCACACACTTTGCGAAACAGTAAAAAGGCACCTGCGATGTCTCACGTGCGAGAAACATAACTAGCGTTGACAGCGATAAGGACCGTACGTGAGAAAAAGGGTGCGAAACCATGAAAGTCTCTTGCAAGGAATGGCACTACGCTTAGACCGACCATAAAACAACAGTGTCCACTCCAAGAATTAGAGACAAAGAAACGGAGAGAGAGAGAGAGAGAGAGAGAGAGAGAGAGAGAGAGACAGACAGACAGACAGACAGACAGACAGACAGACAGACAGACGACCATAAAACAACAGTGTCCACTCCAAGAATTAGAGACAAAGAAACGGAGAGAGAGAGACAGACAGACAGACAGACAGACAGACAGACAGACAGAATCTCATCCGGTTACAATGGTCCCAGGTAACATTATGAAGTCTTAATACGATTAATCGGACCTATTATCAAGTTAGTGTATCAACTTTTGAACGAACTGCGCCCAGTAGTTTCCCAGCAATAAGCTGTTAAGTCGAGACAGACACACAGACACACAATTAAAGTCTGCTGAGCCCAAGTACCAGCGTACTCGGCACGTTTAAAGCCGCAGTTTTGAAAGAATGTCTGCTATGTGCTACAGCGACTCCTTCCTCCAAGTCTGTTATCATTAGTTGTCAACACCCAGCTTCCCTATACCCACAGGCTAATTTACAGGCCGTCTCCAATGCGCAAAGCCTGGTGGCCACACGCTGGCTGGCTGTACTGTGTGACGCGTTCGGCTGTTCAAAAAGACTCCCTGGCTGGTGTGAATTCCTCCCACCGCCAAGTCGTTTTTGTGGTTTATTTATTTAGGTCCCAGGTAACATTATGAAGTTTTAATACGATCAATCGGACCTATTATCAAGTTAGTGTATCAACTTTTGAACGAACAATAATACAATAACAATAACAGCACTTTATTGTCCATTAAAATATTACATAAAAATGGAAATTTTTCTTCGGCACACCCTGCCTGCCTGTAAACGATTATAACAACAATTGTATAGGACGACACACATAAAACATAAAACATAAAAGGGATACAATCAAATATGATATTGCACTATGTGAATTTACCCTCTCATATCACAGGAGTTGGGTTTCACAGCAGAGTAATCACATTACAAATATTTCACACACACCTTCACAAGTCATGTACACATTGGTTTTTTGTTTTTTTTCCCCAGCCGACCAGCCTCTACGTGATGCGAGAAGAATTTAAAATGGTGACTGCAGAAGGCAGGAATGACTTTTTAAACTGGTTTTTGCGTGCCAAAGGGACCTTATAACGTTTACCTGAAGGGAGAATTTCGAAACAGGGGTTGAGAGGATGGATCGGATCACGGACAATTTTGAGAGCTTTCCGCTTAATGGCAGCTTCGTAGAGACTGGTCAGCTGTCGTTGGGGTTGCCCAACAAGCTTGCTAGCCGTCGCAACAATGCGGTGGAGTTTAGCTTTGTTTTTAACATTTGTGGTACCATGCTTTCAATCAAACTGCGATACACAAGTTCCATAACACTTTGATTGACATTAAAATATTTAAGCTTCCTGAGAAGAAAAAGTCGCTGCTGAGCTTTCTTATAAACAGCATGAACATGATCACTAAAAGTCAGCTTATTGTCAATTGAAACCCCAAGATATTTGAAGGTTTCCACAAGTTCAACTTCCTTGTCGCTTATTCTCACTTTTTGGGGACCACAATTATCACTCTGCGCCCAGTAGTTTCCCAGCAATAAGCTGTTAAAGTACTACCGTATAAGATAATATATATTATATATAATGAGTCATGATAAACGACACCTTCCTCCCCGTGTAACCAGCCTTGTTACGGATCTGTTCATGCTCTTGATTTTCGGTACGTGTCCTAGTGCAAAGACGCACCTTTTCACCTTGAAAGCCTGGGCAGGTCTGTGACTGTGAACGTGTATGCGGGCAAGACATGGTAGCTTTAACAAGTACCGTAAAGGTACATGTGTATAATCAATGTCAACAAGTCAGTTAAAGGCTGACATATAGTCCTATTTAATTAGTTTAATTACTTCCAGGGCTTTTCCCATCGTTGCGGGGATATATAAATTAAGCTTCCTGCAAAGTTTTAGGTTTGAAGTCCTTACTAATTACGAGAAATAATTAATTCTTTATTGCTATGTTGAGCAACAGTTCTCCAGGACTTGGGCTATTTTTAGACCGTCAACGCAGACAGTACAGCTTCGTCAATCCCCGCGTGAAGGAAATCGCTCACCTTCCACGTGCAAAACGTAGTGATATTGACACGCCAGATTAGCGCGGTAGCGTATTGTGCTAAGCAGGAAAGCGCGCTTTTTTGTATTCTTGTTAACTTCGCAATTTCCGGAAAACATCCACTTTTACTTTGAGACAGTTCTGTTTACATTCGACACTATCAAAACCACTTTGCAATACTGAAGTAATTTGTTCTGTGTTATAAAGCTACAGCCAATCGTTATTAGGTACAGTTTTATAACATTATTGGCACATGTAAACAATATGAATTAATTAATGAACGCTACGTATATGGCAGCCTTTAATTGTTGCTGATGTTGTGTTCAGGTTTTTCTGGCGTGTGGATCAAAAGAAGATAGCGAAACTGTGGAACATAAAGTTTCTCGAGTTGGTAAGCACGCTTGATAAGGAGGGCCTCCCTTACGATGTTACCATTGCTTACTCCACCAGCGAGTCTCTGGAGCATGTAAGTTACTTATTTAAACCTTTAAATCGAGTCAGTTGCTTTAGTAAACTGTATTAATGCTTACTGACAGATCAAGCCACCGCAGAGGAGGAAAGCCGTTGCTTGAGAACAGTGTCCCTTGAATAGGCACAACATTCTTTCTTGTGTTACATTCTTTTTCTCTACTGAGTACTCTCTACTTTAGCAGGAAAAAAAATACACAAAAAAGATTGTACTAATGGGTTAACGAAGACGATACAAATCACAATGTTCAACGTTTCGACCCTGTGGTATTCCTCGGTAACACACTGATTCACACATTACTGTTTTTATCAAATTCGTCAGTTGAATCCACTCATTTGAACGTATCATTGACTCACATGCGAAGCAAAAGTGAGTCTATGTACTCACCCGAGTCGTCCGTCCGTCCGTCCGGACGTCCGTCCGGAAAACTTTAACGTTGGATATTTCTTGGACACTATTCAGTCTATCAGTACCAAATTTGGCAAGATGGTGTATGATGACAAGGCCCCAAAAAACATACATAGCATCTTGACCTTGCTTCAAGGTCAAGGTCGCAGGGACCATAAATGTTGTCTAAAAAACAGCTATTTTTCACATTTTTCCCATTTTTGAGTCACTTGAGAAAAAGTGACTGTAATCGGTCAGTGTTAGTCTGTCCGGCCGGCCGTCCGGCCGGCCGGCCGTCCGGCCGGCCGTCCGTAGACACCACCTTAACGTTGGACTTTTCTCGGAAACTATCAAAGCGATCGGGCTCATATTTTGTTTAGTCGTGACCTCCAATGACCTCTACACTTTAACGATGGTTTCGTTGACCTTTGACCTTTTTCAAGGTCACAGGTCAGCGTCAAAGGAAAAATTAGACATTTTATATCTTTGACAAAGTTCATCGGATGTGATTGAAACTTTGTAGGATTATTCTTTACATCAAAGTATTTACATCTGTAGCCTTTTACGAACGTTATCAGAAAAACAAGGGAGATAACTAGCCTTTTCTGTTCGGCAACACACAACTTAACGTTGGGCTTTTCTCGGAAACTATAAAAGTGACCGGGCTCAAATTTTATGTGAACGTGACTCCCAGTGACCTCTACACTTTGACGTCTGCTTTGGTGACCTTTGACCTTTTTCAAGGTCACAGGTATGTCTTGAAGGAAAAAAATTGAAATATCATATCTCTGAAACTATTCATCGGATTTGATTCAAACTTTATAGGATTATTCTTTACATCAAATTATTTACATCTGTAGCTTTTTACAAACGTTATCGGAAACACAGGGGAGATAACTAGCCTTTCCTGTTCGTCAACACACAACTTAACGTTGGGCTTTTCTCGTAAACTATAAAAGTGACACAGCTCTAAGAGTAACAAATGTTACCTGTGTCTACTGTTAATATGATTGCTTCGAAAAAAAATTAATGATGCTAGTTTATGTGAATTAAGTTATTGATGGGGTTTGTTTATGTGAGATTAATGAGAGTATTTTTAATGCCAAGGTAAATATTTTGTTGCTCGATCCATGCAATCTCATTCTTCAGGTATGCATTGTGTTGTGAATAGCAATTTCTTCCTGTCCATCTGATGCCTCATATAATATTCAGAACTGCGAAAGTGACTCGATCGAGCGTTTGCTCTTCTTGTCTCTAAAGTTTTTGAGATTCAATACCTCACCTATATATGATATATAGGGCAAAGTAAGCCCCATCTTTTGATACCAGTTTGGTTTACCTTGCTTCAAGGTCAAGGTCACAGGAGCTCTTCAAAGTTGGATTGTATACATATTTTGAAGTGACCTTGACCCTGAACTATGGAAGATAACTGTTTCAAACTTAAAAATTATGTGGGGCACATGTTATGCTTTCATCATGAGACACATTTGGTCACATATGATCAAGGTCAAGGTCACTTTGACCCTTATGAAATGTGACCAAAATAAGGTAGTGAACCACTAAAAGTTACCATATCTCATGGTAGAAAGAGCCAATAAGCACCATTGTACTTCCTATGTCTTGAATTAACAGCTTTGTGTTGCATGACCTTGGATGACCTTGACCTTGGGTCAAGGTCACATGTATTTTGGTAGGAAAATTGTGTAAAATATTGTTTTTCTCAGTTTTTGAGTCACTTGAGAAAATGTGACTCTATGTAATCGGTCAGTGTTAGTCTGTCCGGCCGGCCGTCCGGCCGGCCGGCCGGCCGTCCGTAGACACCACCTTAACGTTGGACTTTTCTCGGAAACTATCAAAGCGATCGGGCTCATATTTTGTTTAGTCGTGACCTCCAATGACCTCTACACTTTAACGATGGTTTCGTTGACCTTTGACCTTTTTCAAGGTCACAGGTCAGCGTCAAAGGAAAAATTAGACATTTTATATCTTTGACAAAGTTCATCGGATGTGATTGAAACTTTGTAGGATTATTCTTTACATCAAAGTATTTACATCTGTAGCCTTTTACGAACGTTATCAGAAAAACAAGGGAGATAACTTGCCTTTTCTGTTCGGCAACACACAACTTAACGTTGGGCTTTTCTCGGAAACTATAAAAGTGACCGGGCTCAAATTTTATGTGAACGTGACTCCCAGTGACCTCTACACTTTGACGTCTGCTTTGGTGACCTTTGACCTTTTTCAAGGTCATAATATTCAGAACTGCGAAAGTGACTCGATCGAGCGTTTGCTCTTCTTGTATTGTAAAATTATTCTGAAAGAAAGATCAAGTTCTGTTCAGCATGTGAGTCGTGTGGGCTTTGCCCTTCTTGTTTTATTTTGTTGTGCGCCAGGAGCTACTAGAGGGGACTTCTGGAGACGCCATTTACTTCGGCCTTACCATCTTGCTGATGAGTTCCTACTCCATCCTGGTATCCACGGGAGGCGACGTGGTACGGTACTTCTTCTTCTTCTTCTTCTTCTTCTTCTTCTTCTTCTTCTTCTTCTTCTGTGTTAATGGACTGAAACTCCCACATACACTCGCGTTTTTGCACGAGTGGATTTTTGACTCACCTGAGTAACTGGTGAGTATTAGGATTCATATATATATGGTCATGGCTCAGAAAAGGTGTCGAATTTGTGGGACACTTGAGTCACAAATACAAACTCTTGGATTACTTTCCGTTTTGGGGTCCAGCAAAACTGTTTATGTGTTTAGTTGTGTCTGGGCAGTAACACTGTATTTTCATCAATTACTGCAGAATGAGTTGCATTTTAGATTTTAACTGGAGTGTGTTACATAACACCGTGTCACACATTGTTTTCTAATATACAGTTAACAGTAAACCTATTACACAATAAAAGTTAACTGCATTATTTAGTATCTACCTTGATCTTCATTTGTGAAAAAAAGACATTCCCCGACAGCAATAATCTGCATATCTAGGTACCCTAGGAATATGTGTGTGTTACATGAACACCAATAAACAAAACAACGATCAAACAAGTACTCAAAGAACTGAAAAGATTACTGTTTCAGCAGTCAATCTATTCTCAGTTCCACACACTTCATACGGACAGTCTGCAAAAAAAATCAAATCAGAACAAGATGTCAAAATGTATTCAAACAAAAATCAACTTTCTGTGTCTCACAACACAGACATTCAAAACTGCGAAATTCCTATTTATTTTACACACAAAACCTTAGAAATACATGTAATGGGAAGAGAAACAAGTACATAATAGTAAAGAGTTGAAATGCAGCAATGATACCGGACCAGTTATTCCCATTATCAGTTATCTGTCAAGTCATTCCTAAAAGTTTCCAATGAGTGTGTTACATTTCACACAAAAAATCAAACTTTAGGACACTGTCAGTGTCAAGATATTCACATGAAAAATGCATGCAAAAGAATGAAAGAGCAAAACTATAACAACCTAACAATGATGTCTTATGACTTTTACCATGCTCCAATTCACAATATAGAGAAGATTTTCTCACTTTTGACACTGAGTGTGTTACATTTCACCAAAAAAGTCTTACTTCACATTATTTTGTAAGGTATAAAGCATATATCCATCCACTTGGTATTGAAAACAATACATTGTACAAAAAAACTTGATAAACCCAACATAAAATCTTCAGGTTGAAGGCGGATTTTGAAGTTATCAAGAAAAATGCTGTTTATTCGCCAATGAGTGTGTTACAAAACACTGTCATAACATGAACAAAACGTTGTTCATATTCAGTGCATTCAGTTAATTGTGAAATTAATTGTAAGAATGACACCATGGTTGCTACACAACTATTGAAACTATTGTTGCCACATTCCGACAGCAATAATCTGCATATCTAGGTACCCTAGGAAAGTGTGTGTGTTACATGAACACCAATAAACAAAACAACGATCAAACAAGTACTCAAAGAACTGAAAAGATTACTGTTTCAGCAGTCAATCTATTCTTAGTTCCATACACTTCATACGGACAGTCTGCAAAAAAAAATCAAATCAGAACAAGATGTCAAAATGTATTCAAACAAAAATCAACTTTCTGTGTCTCACAACACAGACATTCAAAACTGCGAAATTCCTATTTATTTTACACACAAAACCTTAGAAATACATGTAATGGGAAGAGAAACAAGTACATAATAGTAAAGAGTTGAAATGCATCAATGATACCGGACCCGTTATTCCCATTATCTGTTATCTGTCAAGTCATTCCTAAAAGTTTCCAATGAGTGTGTTACATTTCACCAAAAAAATCAAACTTTAGGACACTGTCAAGATATTCACATGAAAAATGCATGCAAAAGAATGAAAAATGAAAGAGCAAAACCATAACAACCTAACAATGATGTCTTATGACTTCTACCATGCTCCAATTCACAATACAGAGAAGATTTTCTCACTTTTAACACTGAGTGTGTTACATTTCACCAAAAAAGTCTTACTTCACATTATTTTGTAAGGTATCTATATATATATACGACTTGTGTCTGTGTGTCTGTGTCTTGGTTTAAACAATGTTTTATTAAATCAAACATGGTACAACAATACAACGATAAACAATAGGGACACGAACTCAAGGGAACGCTTATATTACGCGCCCTACGTAGTTACAAATTAACAAAAATGTATGATGTCGGACAAACATTACTTATAAACTAATGGAACTATCTAGGTAAACAGCATAGTTGAAGCAAACCAAAAAGAACAAGAGAAAGCTAGCAGGAGGAAGAGGGGGAGGGTGGAGGTGGGACGAAAGAATGGTAGGTACATATAAAAGATGAAGGTGGTTAGCGCATACAAAAAGAATATACATAGTACATTGTAAACTGTAATCCAGTGGCAAATAAGCAGTAGTTCGCTGAATATATAATTGAAAAATGTATATAGAATACATGGCATGGATATGCGTACTGAGTCAAATTAACAAAAACGACCAGATTTACAGATAAACGATTGGACACTTTCAAAAATAAGCTTGTTGGTGCGAAGAGAAAGGTTTTCGCTACCATTTAACAATATTTCAACATGTCTGTAATGTACAGGTAGTGCATTTATTGTAGATAGGCGAGCGTCTACGTACAGAGGGCAATGTGTCAAGTAATGGTCAGCTGTTTCGTGCAGGTAGCCGCAAGCGCACTGCGGATTATCCTGTAAGTGGCGTTTGCACAGGTCAGAGTTCAAGTTACTCATGTTTAGGCGCATTCTGCAGTGATGAATCTCTTCCAATCGTTTACCACAGTAGTAATAGGCAGGTACGTTATAATCAGGAATAGTTAGATAGTGTTTGAATTCGCTGATTGAGTTAGTTGTTTTGATGTTGTCTGGCAAGTTGTTCCAAAGGACAGTGGTAGATGGTATAAAAGATCGACGGTATAATTCAGTTTTGCAAGTGGGAACTCTTCTTTCTGATGGTCTTCTTCGGTGATAGGGGTTAACATCAGAAGTTAAAGGTGGCAAAAGTTGTGGTAAGTAATGAGGACATTTGCCAAATACCATCTTGTAATATAAAATTAGTTTGTGTCTGCTCCGTCTTTCTTTTAGGTTACAAAATCCGCTTTCTTTATACAGCTTTTCGTGGCTGGTGCCGCGTACACCACCGATTATAGTCCGAATGGCTTCCAAATGTAATTTTTCCAGTGCAGTTGACCAGTACTCGGTGCAGTTGTCCCATAGGATGTCTGCATAGTCAAAATGTGGAAGAACAAAGGATTTGTACATAGTTTCCAGACTTTTACGATTTAATCTGTATTTGTAATATCTTAAGCAATTAATTAAGAGGGTGACCTTTTTTACGATGCTTCTCACTTGGAAGTCCCATTTACAATTATTCTGCAAAATTACGCCAAGATGTTTATGTTGGTTCACGTTTTCCAAAACAATATTATTAAAAATGATTGGTTCGGTTGGTATATTATCACGTTTTATGTCTAACAATTCCGTTTTTGCTTCGTTAAATTTAACTTTCCACTGTTTTGCCCAGGTACTAATTTTATTTAGGTCTGCGTTCAAAGTCTGCGCTCGTCTAATTGGATCTTCTAAGGACATGGACATGCTCGTGTCATCAGCAAACAACTTTATAACAGATTCAATATCATTCACAATGTCATTAATATATATCAGGAATAACAAGGGGCCAAGAACAGAGCCTTGTGGAACACCTGCCGGGATACATTTTAATGCAGACTTAGCACCCTTAATAACAACAGCCTGATGGCGATTTGTTAAATAATCCTAAATTGTCCTCTTATTCCTGCTAGTTCCAGTTTATATAATAACCCTTTATGCCAAACTTTTTCAAATGCTTTTGACACATCACAAAAAACAGCTTGAGTGGTAATTCCCATATCGTAATTTACACAAAACTCGTCACAAATCGAAGCCAGCTGACAGATGGTAGAGTCACCAGAAATAAATCCTGACTGTGCAGGTGATAATATATTATTTCGCTGTAAGAAGGTGTAAACATGGCTGTGGACACATCGCTCCATTACCTTCCCAACACAACTTAATAATGAAATTGGTCGATAATTGTTACAACAATCGGCTGGGCCGGCTTTGTAAATAGGAGTGACATGAGCCGTCTTCCACAAACTAGGATATATACCTTCTCTAAGGCTTCTATTAAACAAATATGTCAGGGGTTCTGCTATGGCGTCAACAGCAGCAACTAGAAGTCTATTGTGAATAAGATCCGGACCAGTGGCTTTACCTGTATCAAGGTGTTTAATAACCTCTTTAACCTCATCGACTGTAAGATAAATCTCATTAAGTTCGCTGTCTAAAAAATCAGCTTGAGGCAAATTGTCGTCTGGGGTTTCAAGAACGGAATTATGTATGAAAAAATTGTTCAGAACGTTGGCTTTTTCCTGGTTTGACTGGTAAATCTTGTCTGTGTCTTCGCGATGCACGGCCAAAGTTCTCGATGGATGTGCTTCAAATTTGGTGGGCTTATTCACAGAGACCCCGGACACAACCTGATCGATGAGATATTTCAACACGTGCTCTCAGCGCGCAGCGCTGAACCGATTTTCGTTTTTCTGTTTATTTCACCATTCCCAGTAACTCTTCCTTATCTTCTCCAGTGTTTTGCGTTTATCTCCCTTCCTTCGTGTGGCGTCAATCCATATTCCCGTTTGTACGTTACTATATTTAGAAGGTCACTGCACGTCACTATTTTTAGATCTCCCATCCTTCGTGCGCCGGCGAAGCCGGCGTACACCCGGCAAAGCCGGGTCCCCGGCGACGGCCGGGTATTCGGCTCTACTTCTTCCCGGCGAAGCCGGTAATCATCTAGTAAAGCATATATCCATCCACTTGGTAATGAAAACAATACACTGTACAAAAAAACTTGATAAACCCAACAAAACAATCTTAGGTTGAAGGCGGATTTTGAAGTTATCAAGAAAAATGCTGTTTATTCGCCAATGAGTGTGTTACAAAACACTGTCATAACATGAACAAAACGTTGTTCCTATTCAGTGCATTCAGTTAATTGTGAAATTAATTGTAAGAATGACAGTCCATGGTTGCTCCACAACTATTGAAACTATTGTTGCCACATTCCCCGACAGCAATAATCTGCATATCTAGGTACCCTAGGAAAGTGTGTGTGTTACAGGAACACCAATAAACAAAACAACGATCAAACAAGTTCTCAAAGAACTGAAAAGATTACTGTTTCAGCAGTCAATCTATTCTTAGTTCCACACACTTCATACGGACAGTCTGCAAAAAAAATCAAATCAGAACAAGATAACTGTATTGGAGTGTGTTACCTCTCACGATTTGCGAGTGGTGTGAGTAACACACTGAACACTGTTCCTAAAAAACAAACCTCTAATTCAAAACAATAAACGCAGACATCATTTTCTGTTTACTTGATTCATTCCTTACTTTGTTCCAGCAAGATTTAAATAATTTTTAAGATAACTGTACAAACTATTGGAGTGTGTTACCTCTCACGATGTGCGAGTGGTGTGAGTAACACACTCACCACTGTTCCTAAAAAAAACCACTCTAATTCAAAACAATAAACACAGACATCATTTTCTGTTTACTTGATTCATTCCTTACTTTGTTCCAGCAAGATTTAAATAATTTTCAAGATAACTGTACAAACTATTGGAGTGTGTTACCTCTCACGATGTGCGAGTGGTGTGAGTAACACACTGAACACTGTTCCTAAAAAACAAACCTCTAATTCAAAACAATAAACGCAGACATCATTTTCTGTTTACTTGATTCATTCCTTACTTTGTTCCAGCAAGATTTAAATAATTTTCAAGATAACTGTACAAACTATTGGAGTGTGTTACCTCTCACGATGTGCGAGTGGTGTGAGTAACACACACAACGTAAAAAAACATATTTCTTTTTCCAGTCATTTATTTCATTAAAATGGCATGAAAACAAAGCACAAGGTGAACTGTATGGAAAGACTATAGAAAAGGCCAGAAAAAACACATGCAACGACATGAAAGCTGAATAACTTGGGAAATTGGTTGAATCGTCTCAAACAGATGTCTTTAAAAATCAAAATAAAGAAAAATCTTTGTCCTAAGAAAATGCAAATTTTATCAAAACAAATCACAATAACACTTCTAACTTTCAGATGAAAAAAAAGGAAGTAAGTTGTTATTTAGTGAAAATAACAGTGTTTCAAACTGCAGGTGAGTGTGTTACAGACAACGAAAAACCAGTGGTTCTTAACTTGGCCATTATCGTCCATGTCCTCCATGCCACACTGAGTTCTGAGTTCGAGACAGTGAATGCAACTTTGTAGCAGACGATAGAACAGTTGTTTCCACCGTTGGAAGTCAGGAACATGTCGATAAATAACTTTGATTTACGTTGTTACTTTTTGCGGTAACACGATAGTACACAACAACGAACTTGAGACTTATTGGCTCACGTAAGTGTAGCCTATGCGATGATAAACTTTGTCTGTCTGTGCGTGCGTGCGTGCGTGCGTATGTATGTATGTGTGTATGTCTGTGGTAGAAACTTTAACATTTCCGAGTCTATGGATTACGTCAGTCTCGGTCAAAAGTGTTCGACGTGTGTGATAGAAACTATTTGAAGACGTCACATTATGACGTAAGAGGGTTAGACGTCACGCAAAGGAATTACTGAAAGTCTCGGTCATTGTTATTGTGAGCGGGCCGAGACTTCTTGGCAGATCCAGGGTCTCGCTTTCTTGCATAGTTTCACCTATGCTTACTGTGTGTGTGTGTGTGTGTGTGTGTGTGTGTGTGTGTGTGTGTGTGTGTGTGTGTGTGTACCCCCGTTTCCACAGGTTTGGTTGCCTAAATCACCATAAGGCAACCAACCTAAACTCTGGATGGCAACCTAATTGTGTGGATGGTCGCTTCATTTAACACCGTTAAATTGACTTTTTTTGACGGAAAGAATGTCATAACAATGTTCAAAATGACATTCTGTCCGTCCTCTATAGGCGACGAAATAGGTCAAATTTTGTGCCTTTTTTAGTGCAAAATTCTTCGATGCCGGAGCGAGTACTGCACCCAGTGCTGTTGTAGTGCAAGTGCACTAGAAAGGCACTGCACCCAGTGCCGCCTCTTAGGTAACCATCCACACTTTAGGTGTGTGTGTGTGTGTGTGTGTGTGTGTGTGACAGAGTGATTGAGTTTGTGTTACTGTTTGTCGATTTCTTACGTGAGCCTTGAAAGCTTCGCCTCTTGTTTTCATTGCTTTGTCTTCTGTGTTTGTGCATAATTTTTTTTGTGGTAGTAGATTGTTCTTTCTTGTCCAAGTTTATCGCTTAGTTCAACGTCTGTCATCATTATTAAAAGCGCGGCAAAAGCCAAAACTGCCTACGTGACTCCTAACACGAAAAGTAACACACTCACCGTTGCATCTAAACTTGATCTCAGCCGACTGTTGGAGTGAGGTACTGGTTATCGTGCAGTATGTAAACAATAACTAACACCTTCTTTTTCCATCTTCGTCAAGTTCTTATCCAAGCAGTGTGTGTAGGACGCGCAAATACGACGTTTCGACACCAAGTAAAAAAAGTGTCCCAACTTCCGGCCCGAAAATCGACGTAAATTCACTCTACTATTGCGCCTTGCTCGAAAACAAAGTCATGAAACCTTTCGGTTTCTACCAGAATAGTAACTTTATTCATATCTGTGTTCTGCGCGAAGTTAGAATCCGGTTTCATTCTAGAATGGACCGGGTCCAGGTTGGAATTCTAACCCTGCGCAAGTACAGGGGTGCCATTCTAGAATGAAACCCTTGAATAAAGGGGGCCGTAATGTTTGTAGGTAAGACAGAGTTGTCTTCCCTTGAATTATCTCCACCTGCACCTTCCCTTTGATAAAATGGGGCTGATTTGTCTACCCCTGAAAAAAATCCTTTGGCGATCTTGCGATGTCATGTCATGTCAAGAAAGTTGACACTCCTGAGTACGCAATAAACAAAGGCAGACCATAGCAAGGGGGACTACCAGGGCGGTAATGTTTGCAGGGCAGTTGTTTTTGTGATGAGAGCCGGTTGCGGCCGCTTGCAATGTCAGCGCTGTCTCCCTCTCGGAAATGTCCGTTTTTTTGACAATTTTTTTGACAGACAGACAGACAGACGGTCAGACCGACTAACCGACAGACAGACCAACAGAAGGACAGAGTGAGTTATAGAGCTGTTGTCACAGGTTTAAAAAAAGTTGACATTAACAAAAACAGAAATCAACAACAACTTTTGTCTGGTTTTATAATATTATGGGAAAACATTGAAAGCAATTCATAGTAGTAGTACTACCACAACAAATACTCTCAAAGGGGAATTCCATGCCTAAAAGTTTGACAGTTTTTATTTAATCTATCAGAATCCCTACCTTCCAAACTGTGATATGCCCACGTTTCAAACTCCTACAACCCTGCATTACTACTACACAAAAGAACAAAGTTCCAAGAATTATATCCTGGTGCACATTTATTTGTAGAGGAAGTACCAATCATTCAAGAGAGTTCACTTGATTTACAAATGGATTGGAGGTCTGTCATTTCCAAGCAACTGAATTGTAGCTTAAAATCAGTGAATACCCTTTATTTCTGACCAAGCCTCATTGCAATGACAGTCAATTAATTTTTCTCTCCAAAATCACAACATTATACCATGTCATACTTTCAAATAACCTCTAATTGCCCTTGAAAAAAATACAGGCTCCTGACGTTCTCAGTGCCCAGTGACGGCAGAGATTGACGAATTGCAATTCAACCGTGTAGCAAGATGACACCACTTGAGCCAGAGGTCAACTAATGATTAGTAATGACATTCCAATTCACAGCATCTTGATTGACAAGCTTGATTTTCCGTAATAACTGTGGAAAGTCAGAATTTTCAAAAAATTTCCCTGAAAAGCATAAATACTCGAAGCTCAGCGTTCACAAATGAATCAAATGAAAGAATGAAATCGATGATTAGATGCCACAAGATCTTATGTCGAAATACAAACGCCAGTTATGGGATGATATGTCATTTTGGAGAAAACAGAGACGATTTTCTACAGAAACTAGCCTCGCCTTTGCCGATTTTTGTGGGGCCCACCGCAGCCAATTGCTTTCGTTGTGGTCGGCGCTCATAACGAGGGGTTTGCTATGGCTGCGATTCTTGTGGTCAAAGCAGCACCGTTCTTAAGAGGCGCATGCCTGATAGAACGTTAAAGCTAGTTTTAAAAATAAAAAAAAAATAAAAAAAAAGCCTTTCCCTCGCTCAAACTATATAGTCATATTATATATCGATACAAAGCTAAAGACTTTACGACTTTATCTTCACAATTCAGAAGACCAACTTCATGTATATGAATAAGATTAAAAGTTACAAGCGAGATCGGCAAAACACTGTCAGTCCGGAAATTTCCGTTCGTAGCGATCAGTGCTGAGTGTCTCTCAAAATCGTAATCACTTTCAGAACATCACAATCCCAATTCACGATGTCTTTGAGTAAAGTGTAAAAAAAAACCGAAAAAAAACCCCAACCAAACACACAAAAAAACAAAAACAAACAGAAAATCCACATTTGTGGCTTTGGCTGTGTGATAGTCTAACTGAAATGACTATTCCAACTTGGACCCAAATTCCAACCTTGCGCACGGCCGATTCTAGAATGGACCAGCAACAAGGGTTTCATTCTAGAATGGCACCCCTGTACTTGCGCAGGGTTAGAATTCCAACCTGGACCCGGTCCATTCTAGAATGAAACCGGATTCTAACTTCGCGCAGAACATCTGCACCCCGTGTCAGTACTTTCAAAGGTAGAATAAACCACAACTGAGCGTGTGGGGCGTTTGAATGGGGTAAGGGTGGAGTTCGACGCCATTTCTGAGCCGTGACCATATGTGTCCGTCCGTATGTCCAGACAGTCGGATGGCTGTCCGTCCGTGGACAAACAACTTAACGTTGAGGTTATCTCGGATGGTTTTGAAGCTAGACCTCTGAAACTGTGCACACCTTTAGGGTTAGATAATCTTACAAAGTAACCCTAGTTTGGTTGACCCTCGTTAAATTTTGGGGTCACAGCGGTGTCATGTTCGTTTCATACAAACTTAACGTTGAGGTTATCTCGGATGTTTTTGAAGCTAGAGCTTTGAAACCTTGCACACTTCTAGGGTTTGATAATCTTCCGACTTCACCTAAGTTTGAACTTTGATTGACCCTCGTCAAGTTTTAGGGTCACAGGGGGTTGGATTCAAAATAACATAACATCGACGTTATTTCAGGTGTTTTTGAAGCTAGAGCTTTGAAACTTTGAACACTTTAAGGGTTTGATAATCTGTCAACATGACCCTTTATTAAACAGGGAGATGTGATGTATGTCGGCTTTAAAAGTACTAGTAAAAGTCAAGAAAACATGGAGGTTTTTTTTTTTCTCCAGTTATTGCTGTTAGTATACGCCCACAAACAACAAACCATGAAAGAGACTTTGGTCATTAGTTATTTCTTCAGACAAATCTGTGCAAAGTACTTGTTTTCTGAAGGGAATTATGACACTCAATGTGACACATATTCCAGCTCTACCATGATGGCGCAGAGATCGGGAATTTTGGGAATCGTACCTTTGTCTGGAGAAGGTGTCTCGCAGCTCCATACCGAACCCTAGCAGAGACCTTGCAAGTTGCATGGGTTGATACCACCCAAAACCAATGTGTACGATATTTGTGTATATTCATACTATCTTGACTAAGCTGTGTCCAGTAGTTTCTTGCATCAGGAGGTATACGTACATAATAAACCAGTAGATGTGGAACGCTGAAACTGTGTCAAGCTTTAAGCCCGAATTTGAAACGAGCAGGCCTGAACTGTACCCAACAGGTATCAACCCGAGCTCTGCTGGCCTGTGGAGGGGTGCTGGCGGCATTTCTTGGCATCGTGGCATCCTTGGGCCTGCTTTCTCTCTGCGGCACCGAATATGTCAACTTTGTGGGCATCATGCCCTACCTTGTTCTTGGTGAGTTACTGTGTGATTCTCTAAAGTTATCTTTGTCCAGAGATCTGTTTGGGGACAAATACTGAGAAAAAAGGCCCACAGCGCCAGTAATTGTATGATTCTCTCACGTTTTGTCCATCTGTTTATTGAAGCATCCTGAACAAAAGCAACAACACACAGACCCCACTAATTGTAGAATTTTCTCACTTTCGCCTGTCTGGTGGGTGAAAAATACTTTAACAAAATTAACACAACTGACCAATGTCGCTAAAGGTTATAACCTGCCTAGAACAAGGTCTGTAAGCTTGTCTTCCTACTGTAAAGATGTGCACAGAACCCCTAAAGAATTCAGTCAAACTGTGCATCGTCTTCCATCTGTGGATACCTTTTGCAAGCAAGCGCTACGTATGTGTGTCCATTTAAATAGTTTCAAAAGCGGGGACATTTATCAGGTAATATCATGTCAGAGATTAAACAGCATAACCCCAGACACTACTTTCTTCATGCCACTGTACTTGAGAAAGTATACTCCAAAACGTGTCCATCAGAGGATCGGTAGAAAAATGACAGTTTTTTGATTTCTCGTATTTGTTTTAAACAAAATTGTATTCAGAATACTTGCCATAAAACAATTCAAAATATGCAGCTAGGACACGAACTCAAGCAAAAGCTTTTTTTACGTGACCAAAACAATACATTACATAAATCTTCATGATGGTCGACATGCTAATGAAGATTTGGGTAATGTTTTGGTATTTCAAATATATGTTTTGGAATACAGGAATCGGCGTGGATGATATGTTCCTGATGATGTCTGCGTGGGGTGAAAGCTTCCAGTACAACGTGGGAACACCTGAGCGCCTGGGACTGACCTTCTCCAAGGCGGGTGTGGGCATCACCATTACCTCAGTCACCGACTTCCTGGCTTTCCTCATCGGCATTAGCTCGTCGTTTTTGGCTGTTAAATTGTTCTGCCTGTTCACGGGTAAGGTCGGTTGGTCCTTTCCTGTCTTGTTTTTTCTGTGAATTGCCGTTACCATCACCGCTATCACGCATTTTCTGGATTACTTGTGTGGCTGACCTAATTATTAAGCAATCAGTGATGAGTAGTATTCATCAGTATGGACGCCCGTCCGTTCATCCGTCCGTACGTCCTTGAACAAACATTCCTTAACATCAGGGTTTGAAGCTAAACCTTTTGAAACTTGACACAGTTCTAGGATTTGCTGTTCTTTAGACATGACCCCAATCTGGTCGACCCATGTCAAATGTCAAGGTCACAGCAAGGTCATGAAATTGAAAATTATCCAATTTTTCAAAGGGTACGTACGATCAATGTGTTTACTCTGTTCACATCTTGCATGTCACTGCATATGGACAGAGTGTACTGATGCGTGTTTGTCTGCCTCAGCTTTTGCAGTTCTGGCGGTGTACATCGTTAACTGCACACTTTTTGGGGCCTGCCTGTCATTGCACGGGGACAGAGTGTTCGCAGGGAAACACTGTTTGACCTGCCGACCTACTCAATCGCGACAATACTTCAGAAACCAGAAGGCCAACTGCTGCAAGGTCGGTATAACTACGTTTTGGTATCATCGTCTTTTAGCTTCATAAATTAGATAGTTCCTCCTTCTCCTTGTACTCATCTTGGTATGATACGTTGTACATTCATTGCAAAGCCATAATCAACACCATGTCATTACGTGAAATCATCGCCTGTCTTCTCTATCTGTAGGGGTAAGACAATCTATTCAAATCATGACTATTTTTCTTTTTTGTGCGTTACCATTTTCCATTTTGATATCTGAGCTCCTTTTTGGAGAGGAAAACATAGCAGCTTAAAAAAACCAGATTGTTTTAATCAACAGCTCATGAGCTGCTCAGCTACCAGTGGTTTGTCCGGCAAGGCCAGAACAATAATACAACAAAACCAACATAACAATAGAAACAACGGTGTGCAAATGACGTCTTAACAGTTGATCAGCGAGGCGTCATCGATTTTGTCCAGTTTACATTGTCATTGAGATGTCTATGACGTTGTGGGAAGCAAGAATGTACCACGAGTGATGTTTAGTTTGCCTTTCGTCCTTCAGGTTTACTGCTGCGGTGGGTCAGTACCAACCAAAAACTTTGAAGATGAAAGCATATGTGAGAAGCTGCCTCGCTACATTCTGCCACGACTCATCTTGAACCCGATTGTCAAGGTTTCTTTTGTTGTCTTTGTTGGTTGACTGTGTGGGCCGAAAGTTGTGGAGTTGATTGATTGGTCGAGCTTTTGCCAGGATCGGTTGTTCATAATAATAATAATAATAATAATGGACACTTGCTATAGCGCATAATCATGTATATCCTCAATGCGCTTTACAATAAGTGTGAGTTTAGATAGAGCGGACAGCGTCAGATAAACTCTATTTAAACGAGACAGATTAGCCGCGGGTGGAGGAGGAGGATGTTAGATACTTGAGGTAGGCCTAAAGGGATCAGTGTCAGCAGGTAGGGAAGAGAGGGTAGTAAAGCAGGATATCAACACTTAGGCCCGTAATTAGAAAGAGAGGGGAGAGGAGGACTTGTGAAAGTCAAGGAGAAGAGCCCAGCCGCAATGCCCATGTTGCCGGGGGGCTTGCACGTGTGATGCATCAGCGGGGGTCTAATAAGAACGGGAGAGCAACACATTGTGGTCAGTCCTTACCAGCGCGGCGCAGCGAGCATATGCCAACTATTTCTTACCCCCCATCCACCCCCGGCATCCACCGTTGTATTTTGTTAGCAATCCGTTGCATGATGGTTTTTTTTAAGGCAAATGCATGCCTGTTTGTGCCTTCACTTGAAGTGAGGTTGTGCATGAAGCGACTCGAATCATGTATATCCTCAATGCGCTTTACAATAACTAGAATTAACATAACTAATGATAAAACCATACACAATGAACAAGACCCACAATCTACATAACATAGCATACTCAGCATACTCCATGCAAGCAAACACAAAAGCTTAACACACTCCAAGCACGCAAGACCAAGCTTCATCTGAAGTACATATAACTTATAACGCCTGTTTAACAGGCAACCAGCTGTTTACTGTTTACATTGAGATTAATTCCTGTCGCTAATACCCTGATGTTGTAGTATACACTTGCGTTCATTTAATAGCCTCAAAGCTTGATCTTGTACCCAATAACATCAACACAACTAATGTTTGTTCTTTCAATGGCACACGGTGAAAATCGTATCGCATGTACCACTACCAGTGATTTTTTTAATCTTGTTCGTTGAAATCAACAGCCGCTGATAAATATTTTCTGATGCCAATGCTTTTGCGGACAAATATAAAGCAAACACTTCATACTAATAAAGAAAGACAGGTTTGGAAATTGGCTTAATATGATGAGACTAGAAAGGAATACATGTTTGAATTCGTTGGATCGTAAAAAATAAGAACAATTCATTAATTGGATCAATAAAAATTATAAAAGTCATTTGCATTGTTGATCAAAATGTGACATTTTACACAGATCTCGACAGTCATTGTTTACCTTGACAGCTAATGCGGTCTCGTTGATGCCTGTTTCGATCTGTGTAAAAATAGTTCGGTCAACAATGCAAACAACGCAGCAGGGATGGCTGAATCGTCCGCCCGATCGCCAGGGGCGATTAACAAATCCGCCGGGCTTGTAAAAACCGGCTGGCCAGTGAAAAATCTGGTCAAATACGACCCTTTTGGTTCCTATGTCGAGTTTCAAAGCCATATAAACACCGCAGATGCAGCAACCGTGGTATGTACCGGGCAAGCGAAATTTATGGCGGGCTAGTGATTTTCTTGAAGGTACTCGCCCGGCTAGCGAGTTAAAATTTCGACATTTGGGCATCCCATAATCAGGTGATAATACTCATGGCGTTCCTGAGCTACCTTGGAGCTGCTGTGTACGGGGCCATCCAGCTGAAGCCAGGCATGAAGTATGTGGACTTGGTCCTGCGTTCCTCCTACTACTACAAGTACAGCACCTGGGAACAGGAATACTACGGCGAACGTCTGGCCATTGCCTTTGTCGTGGACAAGGAAATCAACTATGGCGCTGAAGGTTATATGCCTGCTTACCGTCGGATTGTTGTATGTGTGTGTGTGTCTGTCTGTCTGTGTGTGTGTGTAGAGCGATTCAGAGTAAACTACTGGACCGATCTTTATGAAATTTGACATGAGAGTTCCTGGGTATGATATCCCCATACGTTTTTTTCATTTTTTGGATAAATGTCTTTGATGACGTCATATCCGGCTTTGTGTAAAAGTTGAGGCGGCACTGTCACACCCTCATTTTTCAATCAAATTGATTGAAATTTCGGCCAAGCAATCTTCGACGAAGATATTGCATTTCAGTTTGGTGGCTTAAAAATTAATTAATGACTTTGGTCATTAAAAATCTGAAAATTGTAAAAAAAAAAAAAAATTGTAAATAAAACGATCCACATTTACGTTCATCTTATTCTTCATCATTTTTGTATTTCAAAAACATATACATATGTGATATTCGGATTAAAAACAAGCTCTGAAAATTAAAAATATAAAAGTTATGATCAAAATTAAATTTCCGAAATCGATTTAAAAACAATTTCATCTTATTCCTTGTTGGTTCCTGATTCCAAAAACATATAGATATGATATGTTTGGATTAAAAACACGCTCAGAAAGTTAAAACGAAGAGAGGTACAGAAAAGCATGCTATGCAGCACAGCGAAACCACTACCGCGCTGAACAGGCTCGTCAGTTTCACTCCGTTTTGCACAAGCGGCGGACTACGGTCATTGTGGAAAAAATGCAGTGCGTTCAGTTTCATTCTGTGAGTTCCACAGTTTGACTAAATGTAGTAATTTCGCCTTACGCGACTTGTTTTTACATTTAGTCAAGTTTTGACTAAATGTTTTAACATAGAGGGGGAATCGAGACGAGGGTCGTGGTGTATGTGTGTCTGTGTGTCTGTCTGTGCGTGTGTGTGTGTAGAGCGATTCAGACTAAACTACTGGACCGATCTTTATGAAATTTGACATGTGAGTTCCTGGGTATGATATCCCCGAAGTTTTTTCCCTTTTTTTTGATAAATGTGTTTGATGACGTCATATCCGGCTTTTTGTAAAAGTTGAGGCGGCACTGTCACACCCTCATTTTTCAATCAAATTGATTGGAATTTTGGCCAAGCAATCTTCGACGAAGGCCAGACTTCGGTATTGCATTTCAGCTTGGTGGCTTAAAAATTAATTTATGACTTTGGTCATTAAAAATCTGAAAATTGTAAAAAACAAATAAAAATTTATAAAACGATCCAAATTTACGTTCATCTTATTTTTCATCATTTCTTGATTCCAAAAACATATAAATATGTTATATTTGGATAAAAAACAAGCTCTGAAAATTAAAAATATAAAAAATATGATCAAAATTAAATTTTCGAAATCAATTTAAAAACACTTTCATCTTATTCCTTGTCGGTTCCTGATTCCAAAAACATATAGATATGATATGTTTGGATTAAAAACACGCTCAGAAAGTTAAAACGAAGAGTGGTACAGAAAAGCGTAATCCTTCTCAATCTCAGCGCAACTACTACCCCGCTCTTCTTGTCAATTTCACTGCCTTTGCCATGAGCGGTGGACTACGAGTATACGGTCTTGCTGAAAAATTGCATTGCGTTCAGTTTCATTCTGTGAGTTCGACAGCTTGACTAAATGTTGCATTTTCGCCTTATGCGACTTGTTGTTGTTGTTGTTGTTGTTGTTGTTGTTGTTGTTGTTGTTGTTGTTGTTGTTGTTGTTGTTATGCGACTTGTTGTTGTTGTTGTTGGACAAGGAACTCAACTATGGCGTTGAAGGTATTATGCTTGCTTACCGTCGGATTGTTGTTGTTGGTGTTGGGGTGGTGGTGAGGGGTATGTAATGCGTGGTTGCCTTTCTTACCATTTGTTTCTTTGCTTTTTTGTGCTGCCTGCACATTTTCCAAGTATTTGTCATGCTTGATGTCTGGAGAGGTCCCTCCTTACGCACATGATTTGACTTGCCAAAACTAAAACTTATAACAAAGACAATCTTAAACGATTGAGGCAGAGCGCTGTTAAACTAATGGAGTACGCGCTCTAAATGCATACGGCATGTGTATTAGAGTAAGTGAGAGTTATTCGGAACATGTCTCCTGGCACCTGAGAGAATAACAAGCATTGGAAAGAACAAGCGACTTTGAAAGTCTTTGAAAGCGAGGGAGAAAGTCGCGTTTTCATTTCAATGCTTGAAAATTTAAACAAACTCAAAAATAGGTGTGACACGCAACACGCTCACCATAAAATGAACTTCGGAGTAAAAATCCAAAGAACTCAGAAGAACACAGTGTTGATCTTCTGAGTTCTATACTACAGAACGAGCGCAAGGCCATTGTGCTGTGCGCTGACCATCAACGATAGTTGTGGTGTCAAATTGAGTAGTAATATGGAATTAGCATACGGCCTCTATTCTACTTCAACAAATAAATCTAGGTCGGCGAATACCCTAGCATATAACCACGTTATGTTCCAAATAGACACTAGCTCTGGGGACAGAAAAACCAAGTTAGCATAGCTTTGCGCTCGCCATTCTCGCATCTAACCACGTTATGTCCCAAATAGACACTAGCTCTGGGGACAGAAAAACCAAGTTAGCATAGCTTTGCGCTCGCCATCCTCGCATCTAACCACGTTATGTCCCAAATAGACACTAGTTCTGGGGACAGAAAAACCAAGTTAGCATAGCTTTGCGCTCGCCATCCTCGCATCTAACCACGTTATGTCCCAAATAGACACTAGCTCTGGGGACAGAAAAACCAAGTTAGCATAGCTTTGCGCTCGCCATCCTCGCATCTAACCACGTTATGTCCCAAATAGACACTAGTTCTGGGGACAGAAAAACCAAGTTAGCATAGCTTTGCGCTCGCCATCCTCGCATCTAACCACGTTATGTCCCAAATAGACACTAGCTCTGGGGACAGAAAAACCAAGTTAGCATAGCTTTGCGCTCGCCATCCTCGCATCTAACCACGTTATGTCCCAAATAGACACTAGTTCTGGGGACAGAAAAACCAAGTTAGCATAGCTTTGCGCTCGCCATCCTCGCATCTAACCACGTTATGTCCCAAATAGACACTAGCTCTGGGGACAGAAAAACCAAGTTAGCATAGCTTTGCGCTCGCCATCCTCGCATCTAACCACGTTATGTCCCAAATAGACACTAGCTCTGGGGACAGAAAAACCAAGTTAGCATAGCGTCGGCGAATACGGACAGGATCAGTCGATGCTTTGTTTTTCCCACTGTCAAAGTACTGTGTTCGTAAGGTGTATATATATGAGGTCCTAGGACAACTACCATTGGCTTGTGTGCTTTATGGCGAATCAATTCCAAAACTAAAACAAAACAAAAACACAGAAAAAACAAGGCTGTAGATTATTAATATGTGTTCAAGCGGAAGCCAGGATGCCTCTGTCCTTTGTAATAGCATGGACGGGTCTAGAGCCTGAATAGTGATTTACGCCGGAAGAGTAATTGTTCTTCCTCTTCGCCTTGTTCTTGTAGCCGAAAACGAGTATGCAGCTTTTAGAACCTTATAATAATAATAGTAATAAGGGTATTTATAGGGCGCAAATCCTAAACTAGTTATAAACGCCTCACAATCTTGAATATAATCATCTTAATAACAGCAACAATACACAACGTAAACGCCTTAAATTAATCTTAAATATAATAATCTTAATAACAGCAACACTACACATTTAAAAACAAATACACTTTACATAAATGCAACACAATCACGTGCACAATACACAACTCAAATGACTCTATCGTTATCAACAATAATCTCAGATGTTCGCTACACATAATGATGGGACTTTCCCACACGCACATACACACACACGCGCGCACACATACACACACACACACAGGCTTGTGTGGGCACAAACAAACGCTCATGAGGGCAAAATACCAAAATGAAAACCTCTTATAATATTCCAGGCTATTTACAATAACAACCTTATAACCCGCGCATACTTTACCCCCTCACAGAGGGCGACAGGTTCCGAGAGGTTCTCAACGAGGCCCAGAGAGACCCTTTGATGAACTCAAAATTCCTGCGCTGTTGGCTTCACCAGTTCAGCCGCTCGCCGTTTTATCCAAACACCAGTGAAGCGGCCGCGGACAAGGTCCAGTTCACGCAAGGTCTACTGCAATACCTCAAGCTGATGGACAAGCTGAGCCTCAATGACGTGAAGTTTGATGCGACAAACACCTCTGTTCTGGCCTCCAGGTAAGAGTGTTCTGAGGAAATGATGTATGTCTTGATGTATGTCTGATAAACAAAGGGAAGTGAGCGCTATGGCACACACAGTAAGCATAGGTGACACGGTGCAAGAGTGCGAGACACTAGATCTAGATCTGTCTGTCTGTAGCCTACTTACGGGGACACGACTGCCACTAACAAGCATTGAAATGAACAAACGACTTTCATCCTCATTTTTGAAATGTATAATTATAAGGACATTTTGAATATGTAATTCAGTACACATTTAGTTAGTTTATATAGGTAGCTCAGTTGGTAGAGCACTGGACTTGTGATCGGAAGGTCGCAGGTTCGAATTCGGGCAGGGACGGACACGGGTCAACTTTATGTGCAGACCCAGAGACGGAAGCCATGTCCCACCCCCGTGTCACCACAATGGCATGTAAAACACTTTGGTCATTCTGCCATAAGTGCAGGTGGCTGAATACACATAAACACGCAGACACCTGGGTAGCGCGACTCTGTTGCTGCTAGCTTTCCACTGGGAGGAAGCGACCCGAATTTCCCAGGGACAATACAGTAGTGAAGGTGAACATGAAATAGGGTGCGTGTGAGTACATGTGCGAGTGGGTGCAGGTGGGTATATATGTGTCTGGGAATGCAGGTGTGCGAGTATGTGTGGGTGGATGTGTGTGTGTGTTTGGATCATGCCTACATTTATGTTGCGAGTTACTGACCAGTGTAAAGCAGTGCCGACATTTTAAAACTCGATAATAATAATAACGATATGGTTATGTTTATTGACATTTATTGCTGTATGCGATGCTTTTATTGTGTTTGTTTTGTTGACATGTTTTACAGCATGGCACATCAGCATTTTTGATGTAAATTCATTATATAGTTGATTGCATGTAGCTTCACGCCTGTATGTCTCAAAAACACATATTTCAAACAGCACATACATATTCGAAGAAGGAAATAAACGAATAAAAGACAGAGGTATTGTACATAAACATGGCAATGTGCATTGAAGGTCAAACTTAATTGCACGATATTTTTTGGAACAGTGATTACCAACAAAAAAACAAGTGCACTGAGACCTTGGAGAGAAAAACAAATATAAAAAACTAACAGACCGCGAACGTTTTCAAAATGAAGAACCAATGATCGAGAAAGGTTATTTTGGTGAATGAAGTGTTCTTTGAGAAGCGTTGAACAAAATACGGGATCTTTTTCTGATATAAAGATACATGTATTGGAGAGGTAAAAATCATGTTGCAGAATGATATGCATAACTTCAAAGGAAAGAAAACATAATTCACGTTGAAAGTTCTGCTTGAAAGGTAAGTGCTCAGGCAGCAATAAAGAAAATAGTCGTATTGAAGAGCGAGTCAGGAATACTCATGAACAGTACCTGTTGAAGCGTGTTGACGTTTCAGGCCAATACAATGACAATGTTACGCTGATTGAATACCAACTAGCATGATGCCTTGATAGTTTGGTTTGTAAAATGATACATCAAGTGCTGCATGTAACTTTACCCCTGGTTTGAAGTAGTAGTATTCTTACCGACATAAACGCACACACCCACACGCACTATACACACGCAAGCAAGCATGCACACACCCCGCACACGCACTATACACACGCAGGCAAGCAAACACACACACACACACACACACACACAACACACACACACACACACTGGAACTAGAACACAACAGAATTAGAACAGAAAGGAAAAATACCGATCTCGTGACAGGTGCTTCGTACTGACCAAAAATGACGTCAGCATCTTCAAACAGGCGGATATGATGATACGCATGCGCGAGCTGACGGATGGTGTGAAGGAATACACGATGTTCGTATTTCAGCCGGTTTTCATCATGCTGGAACACACCATCGCTATCCTGCCTTCCACTCTGCAGGTACGTAGCCTAGTGCTTCTCTTGCTGCTCATGTTGAATTTGAGCGCTGTACATTAAAAACTCGCATTCCAGCGCCATTATTGAGTTATATTTGATACAAGTCACTTTGATCAATACAAAGAATGACTAGTGAAATTAATAGACGGAATGAGCTCCAAAAGTGAGTATAATTTCAAAATTGGTATCTTTGTTCAAAGATATATCATACTTCCGGCCACCATAATTGTCTCCCTGTGCGTGTTCTCAAATTGGCCGTGCCAATGTTTTCCGTCTCAACCCAAGTAAATGAAATCCATCTGTACAGTTCGTTCTGTAACTCGAATGGCAATTCAAATTATTTTGTATGCTTAAAAGAACCAGTTCTGCAATTTTAGAGGCTTGTGTATTAGTGGGGCTCGTATGTTGCAGACGCACTTATCAATCATTCACATCTTGCAACAAACATCATACTTTGTGATATTGTTCCTTATAATTATTTAAGGGCAGGTGGGCCAGTGCAAAATTGACCAAATCGTTCAAAACACTGTTTTGGGTATTTTAGCGGATTATGTTTCCATAACATACCTATCATCCATGTGTGTCGGTGTTTTTGTCAAAAGTGTCCTATTTATCTGTCAATAAAGACAAAATGTGAACATGTGTGGCATTGATTGTCTTCTGTAGTCGATATTCCCCCGCCAAAAATGTCTCATTTCAAAGGCTAGTTACGGCTTTGTCCTCAGCAAAACAGTGCATTCACGACATACGAAACTGCGCAGCAGCTCTTGACCTATAACATGACATCAGTGTTTTGATGAATGTTCCATTCACTCAGCCACTTGTCCGTTGCAAAGGCAGCAATCGTAATCGAACGGAAATGTCCTTATTTGGAAGGTACTCGACATCCATTGGTTCGTTTCATAAACCGAAATCGGGAACCAGTTTACTTTGTGAGTGCGCATGCTCAGCTTATGAATTTTGCATACGGAAACTACCGAAGAGACTCTCGGCCATGACGGGAACACCCGAAGTTCACTCGGTTTTACAACATCCTGGTTGCACATCAAACGATCGGTGACAACCGAAAGCGAATTTTTCCTTGAGAAACAACCTTTGATACGATAACAATGGCTCGAAATAAGAAAGAGGACAATGTCTTTATTAGTTTGGTTAGCAACAACAAGTAGTTCCGCTGGTACTAGGCCAAAGTTTGGATTCTGTCGGTGTTTCCGATACAGAGGAAAGCTTTGATCTCCATGCAGATCCACAGGTCGCCATTTCTGAACACGCCATGCAGCACACTTTTTACGTCTCGGCACTGGCTTGCTTTGCGCTGAATTTGAGTCAGTTTCTGTGCAGTATCTCCTCGACAAGCAAGTTGAGCATTTGCTACGCAAAAAAACAAAAACAGGAGAAAGTATCCAACATCAGTCAGATTATCGGTAATGTTTGCTGGGCCTGCCATTTCCCGAACGAAACTGGATCAGCAACTGTTTGTATCAATCTGCACTTTCGTAAATTCCGTCACTGTCTTGACGAACTGTGTCATTTTCTTCACCGCGATACACAGTTCATTGCGAAGAGCTTCCTCAGTAAATCGTTCAGATTCCACGTACGATTTGTTGTCAAAAAACAACTCAAACGAAAGTTTCAAACTCATCATCCTCCATCTTGCTTGTCGAAGCACCAAAGTACTGTATCGATGTAAAAACAAAAGCAGAAAACTTCGAGGAAACCAACAAATCGACGAGATAACGGAAGGAAATAAGTCTCGTTCTGGCTCAAGTAAGTTACCGTTAAAAATACCGTTATTCTCGCATGCAAATACAAACGAGAATCGGGTCATTGATACACGTT